>NC_058132.1:97669204-97696180 GCF_016433145.1 Gracilinanus agilis
CCCCAGTCTATTCCATTGATCCTCCTCTCTATCTCTTAGCCAGTACCATATTGTTTTGATGACTGCTGCTTTATAGTATAGTTTAATATCTGGTACTGCTAGGCCCCCTTCCTTCACATTTTTTTTCATTATTTCCTTTGATATTCTTGATCTTTTGTTATTCCAAATGAAATTTGTTATAGTTTTTCCTAATTCAGTAAAGAAGTTTTTTGGTAATTTGATAGGTATGGCACTAAATAGGTAATTTAATTTGGGTAGAATGTTCATTTTTATTATGTTAGCTCATCCTACCCATGAGCAACCAATGGCTTTCCAGTTGTTGAGATCCAGTTTTATTTGTTTGGAAAGTGTTTTGTAGTTGTTTTCATATAATTGCTGTGTTTGTTTTGGTAGATAGATTCCCAAGTATTTTATATTGTCTAGGGTGATTTTAAATTGTTTTTAACTTTCTACCTCTTGCTGCTCTAATGTGTTGGAAATATATAGAAATGCTAATGATTTATGTGCATTTATTTTGTATCCTGCAACTTTACTAAAGTTGTTGATTATTTCTATCAGCTTCTTAGTTGATTCTCTAGGATTTTTTAAGTAGATCATCATATCATCTGCAAAGAGTGATAGCTTAGTCTCCTCATTGCCTATTTTGATACCTTCAATTTCTTCTTCTTCTCTAATTGCTATTGCTAGTGTTTCTAGTAATATGTTGAATAATAGAGGTGATAATGGGCATCCTTGTTTCACTCCCGATCTTATTGGGAAGGCTTCTAATTTATCCCCATTGCATATAATGCTTGTTGATGGTTTTAGGTATATACTGTTTGTCATTTTTAGGAAAGGTCCTTCTATTCCTATACTTTTCAGTGTTTTCAATAGGAATGGATGCTGTATTTTGTCAAAGGCTTTTTCAGCATCTATTGAGATAATCATGTGATTTTTGTTGGTTAGACTGTTGATATGGTCAATTATGTGGATGGTTTTCCTAATGTTGAACCATCCTTGCATTCCTGGTATAAATCCCACCTGATCGTGGTGGATGATCCTCTTGATCACTTGCTGGAGTCTCTTTGCTAGTATTCTATTTAAGATTTTTGCATCTATCTTTATTAGGGAGATTGGTCTATAGTTTTCTTTTTCTGTTTTTGGTCTACCTGGCTTTGGAATCAGTACCATATTTGTGTTATAAAAGGAATTTGGTAGGACTCCTTCTTTGCTTATCATATCAAATAATTTGTATAGTATTGGGATTAGTTGCTCTTTGAATGTCTGATCGAATTCACTTGTCAATCCATCAGGTCCTAGTGATTTTTTCTTAGGGAGTTCTTCGATGGCTTGTTCAATTTCTATTTCTGATATGGGATTATTTAGGTATTCTATTTCTTCTGCTGTTAATCTAGGCAATTTATATTTTTGTAGATATTCATCCATACCTCCTAAATTGTTATATTTGTTGCCATATAATTGGGCAAAATAGTTTTTAATGATTGCCTTAATTTCCCCTTGATTAGAGGTGAGGTCTCCCTTTTCATCTTTAATACTGTCAATTTGGTTTTCTTCTTTCCTTTTTCTTATTAGATTGACCAGCACTTTGTCTATTTTATCTGTTTTTTCGAAATACCAGCTCCTAGTCTTATTTATTAATTCAATAGTTCTTTTACTTTCGATTTTATTAATTTCTCCCTTAATTGTTAGTATTTCTAATTTAGTTTTCATCTGAGGGTTTTTAATTTGTTAGCTTTCTAATTTTTTGAGTTGCATACCCAATTCATTAATCTCTGCCCTCCTTAATTTGTTAATATATGCATTCAAAGATATAAATTTCCCCCTGAGTACTGCCTTGGCTGCATCCCACAGAGTTTGGTATGATGTCTCATCATTGTCATTTTCTTCAATGAAATTGTTGATTGTTTCTATGATTTCTCCTTTGACAAATTGGTTTTGGAGAATCATATTGTTTAATTTCCAATTGGTTTTTGATTTGCCTGTCCAGGGCCCTTACTAATTATTATTTTTATTGCATTATGATCTGAGAAGGTTACATTTATTATATCTGCTCTTTTGCATTTGTTTGCAATGATTCTATGTTCTATTACACGGTCAGTCTTTGTAAATGTACCATGTGCAGCTGAAAAGAAGGTGTATTCCTTTTTGTTCCTATTGATTTTTCTCCACATATCAATTAAATCTAATTTTTCTAGGACTTCATTCACCTCTCTTACCTCTTTCTTATTTATTTTTTGGTTTGATTTATCTAGATCTGAAAGAGGAATATTTAGATCTCCCACTATTATGGTTTTACTATCTATTTCCTTCTTGAGCTCTGCCAGTTTCTCCTTTATGAATTTGGATGCTATACCACTTGGTGCATATATATTGAGCAGTGTTATTTCCTCATTGTCTATACTGCCTTTAATCAGGATGTAATGACCTTCCCTGTCTTTTTTAGTCATATCTATTTTTACTTTGGCTTTGTCAGAGATCATAATAGCCACTCCTGCCTTCTTTTTTTAATTTGACTCCCAAAAGATTTTGCTCAAGCCCTTAACCTTAAACTTGTGTGTGTCTACCCGCCTCATATGTGTTTCTTGTAGACAACATACGGTAGGATTTTGGTTTCTGATCCACTCTGCTATTTGCTTCCGTTTTATGAGCGAGTTCATCCCATTCACATTCAGAGTTACAATTATCAATTGTGCATTCACTGACATTTTTGTATCCTCCCCTAGACCAACCCCTTCTTCTTACATTATTTTCTTTTAAACCAGTGGTTTGCTTTGAGCCGGTATCCCTTATCCCCTCCCTTGATTGACTTCCCTTTCTGCCCCCTCCTTTGTTATTCCCCTCTTTTTGTTTTTTAAAGGCCTAATGAATTCCCTCTCCCTTCTTCTCCCCTCCCTTTTTTGACCTCCCCACTCCCCTGCTCCCTTTGGTTTGTCCCTTCTGACTTTCTCAGTAGGGTTAGATAGAGTTTTTTATCCGAATGGATAATAAAGCTACTCTTCCCTCTCCAGGTTGATTATACTGAGAGTAAGGTTTGATTATTTCCTCTTAATGCTCTCTTCCTCTCCTTCTTATAATAGTATTTATCCCCTCCCCTTCCCATGCCCTCTTTTTGTGTAATAGAATATCCAATTTTTCTTATTTACTCAGATTTTTCTTGGTGTCCCCTACTATTCCCCCCTCTCTTTCCTACCCCCCCATATGTCATCTTAGACTGTTTAGTATCCTGTCCTCTCCCTATGAATTATTCTTCTGGTTGCTATAATAGTCAATATTATAATAGTGAATAGAGTTCACTACAGAGAATTATACATAGCATTTCTCCACATAGTAATACAGATAATTAGATCTTATTTAAGCCCCTATAGAGTCAAATTTAAAAAATTATGTTTTCTTTCTTTTCCCTCTGTTTCTTATTTACCTTTTCATGTTTCTTTTGATTTTTGTGGTTGGGTATCAAACTTTCCATTTAGTCTTGGTCTCTTTTGTGCAAAAACTTGGAAATCTTCAATTTTGTTGAATGCTCATACTTTCCCCTGGAAGTATATAGTCAGTTTTGATGGGTAGTTGATCCGTGGCTGAATCTCCCTTGCCTTTCTGAATATTGTTCTAAGTGTTCTAAGACTTGCGGTCTTTTAGCGTGGAGGCTGCCAGATCCTGTGTGATCCTGATTGGTGCTCCTTGATATTTGAATTGTCTCTGGCTTCTTGTAAGATTTTTTCTTTTACTTGAAAGCTTTTGAATTTTGCTATTATATTCCTTGGTGTTGACTTTTCTGTGTCCAGTGTATAGGGTGTTCTATGGATCCTTTCAATGTCTATATTGCCCTCTTGTTGTAGAACTTCAGGGCAATTTTGCTGAATAATTTCTTTAAGTATGGAGTCCAAGTTTCTATTAATTTCTGCCTTTTCTGGAAGACCAATGATTCTCAAATTGTCTCTTCTCGACCAGTTTTTCTTGGTCTGTCACTTTCTCATTAAGATATTTCATGTTTCCTTATATTTTATCAGTCTTTTGACTTTGTTTTATTTGTTCGTGTTGTCTTGAGAGATCATTGTGTTCTAATTTTTCAATTCTAGCCTTTAAGGACTGGTTTTTGGCTATAATCTTTTGGTTTTCGGCTACAATCTTTTGGTTTTCCTTTTCAATCTGGTCATTTCTGGTGTTCAATTTGCTTATCAGTTCATTTGATTTCTGAGCCTTACTTTCCAATTGCAAAATTCTGCCTTTTAAGCTGTTATTTTCTTGCCAGATCTCTTCCATCTTCTTCAACATCTCATTTTTGAACTCTTCAATAGCTTGTGACCAGCTTTCATTTTTTTGGTAAGGTTTGGATATGATTACTTGTTTGTCCTCCTCTGTTGTCTGGATTTTCTCTCTGTAAAAGTTGTCGAGTGTTCCAGTGTTTTTCTTGATAATCTTTTTCTTCTTCTGGAGTTCTCGGCTTGCCATCATTAGCCACACCCCTTTTCATCTTTGTCTTCACACTCAGGGTCTGCCTGCGCTTTCTAAGCTCCCGGGTGTTCCGGTCTCCTTGTCTTCGGGGTCAGGCCTCCTGGTAGACCCTGGTCTGCCCCTCTGCCCGAGGCTCCTTCAGCAGTCTCAGGGACTGCTTCCACAGCTGCGCTCCTGTCTGCTCCAGGTCCTCTCTTGAGGTCCAAGCCTAGATTGGAGATCTTTATTTCAGCCTAGGGCACTGCCTTCACCCGCACAGACGCTAGGGAAAGTCTCTGTGTTAGAGATCTTTATTCTCGATTAGGGCACTGTCTTCACCCGTGCAGATGCTCGGGAAAGTCCCTACGTTAGAGAACTTTGTCCCGGCCTGGGCAGACGCTCAGGAAAGTCCGTGCGCGCCCCCCAGCCACTTGGGGTCCCTCCTCTTGCAGCTTTCAGGTACAAGCCCTGGGGCTGCTAGTGATTTACTGGTTGCCCCAGTCCTGTTTTCACTCTTGTGAGTTGGCCTTGGCATTGTGCGAGGTGTGTGGTGTGTGGGGTGGGGGAGGGGCTTCTTCCTCTCACATTTTAGTGAGAGCTGTTTCATCCCTTTATAGCGTGGAGATGCCCCGATTCTGCGTACCTTCAATGCTGCGCCCTGTTGTGGGGTTCCTTCGTTCGTCTGGGTTCGTTTTTATTTCCCCTTGAGGAGTCCTGTATGCTTCGGTTAGGAGGGATGGAGCAGCTGCTCCTTACTCTGCCGCCATCTTAACTGGAAGTTCAATACTCCAAATTCTTATTCATTAGAGAAATACAAATTAAAACCACGGAGATACCATCTCTGACTTATCAGAGTGGCTAGTATGACCAAAAAGAAAATGATAGGTCATGGGAGGGAATGTGGGAAAATTGGGACAGTGAATTGATATAACCCTTCTGGAGAGCAATCTGCAACAAACTATATAATCTAATTGACCCAGCAATATAGCTATTATGATCTCAAAAAGATCAGAGGTAGGTAAAAAGACCTACCTGTAGAAAAACATTTTTATTACCTCTTTTTGTAATGTAATTTTTTGTAATTTCCAAATAATTGGAAAACTGAGGGGCTGAGGAACAGCTAAACAAATTGTGGTGTTTGGTTGTAATGGAATACTATTGCACCATAAGAAATTATCAGGATGAGTTCAGAAAAATTTGGAAAGACTTCTGTGAAGTGGTACAAAGTGAAGTGAGCAGAACCAGGAGAACTGTGTTTTTAGTAATAGGAATATTGTACAGTGATTGGCTGTGAAAGCCTAAACTATTATCAGGTGCAAAGCAAGGTTCCAGGATAATACCAAGGTACTCATTGCCATTTTTTGGCACGTTTTGTAGCTATATTATATTCTCTTATATGCTATATTGTAGTTTTGGCTCTGTAAGAAAGAGCTTATGAAAGCAATACAAGAAAGGGCTGATGTTTATATATGCTTACACCAAAGGCAGTTGATAGTTGATAGAAAACTGGCTTCAGAGCTAGTAAGGTATGTGTTATTTAACCTCTCAGTGCTATAGGCCAGTCAAAAATAGGAAGGATCCTTTCTGGCTGCATATCAACTTAGAAAACCACAATTTAACATTATGTTGTATATTTGTTTATATTTTAATCTAGTTCTCCCCCTGTTTTCCCCCATCCACACAGTTGACTGACATTTTTGCTAAAGGCAATTTCTGACTATAAGTTGTATAGGAGTTATTGAACTATGTTAGTGTTGAGAGTTTCCCCATCTTAGAGTTCCTGTGCTAAAGAAACCACAGGTCCAGTCCCTTTTTCTATCACATTATAAGATGAGTGAGGTATAAGAATTGGATTCTTGTTCTGACTTAGACATTTGTGTGACCATTTTGAGTTTCACATTCTTCATCTGTAAAATTGTTATAATATTTGCACTACCTATCTTGTTGACTTTGGAGGATAGAGAAAATTGATGTATGGAAAACACTTGAGAAACCATAAAGCAATGCATTTGGGTTATTACTACTTTGCTAAACTAAACCTTTATTAAAATTTTTAAAAAATAAAATTTAAAAGTCTTTCACTCTAATTGCTGTGACTATTCTTTGGTGATTTAGTTCCCTTTTGAATACTGTTACAAAGTTCTAATGTTAAAGTTTGAGTATCTGGGGGATAGTGAGAGCATACAAATTGACTTCTCCAAAAAACATTTAAAACATTTTACTAATTTGAACATTTACTATAAAAATAAATATAAGTTTGAGAGGATGGTAAAGGTTTTCTTTTCTACTTCACTGCTTAATTGTTCTTTCTTTTCTTTTCTAGAATTTTATAGGAGTGAAGTGATCAAGAATTCTTTGGTAAGTTTTTGTTTTGATAGGTTCATATAAGTGGATGTATTTTTATATAAATATGTCTGGAAAAATGACTCTAGGATGATATTTAGAATCTCTGAAGGATTTCTTTGAGAACATGGTCAATTGCATTTGAAGAAAATTTGTGAATAGGAATATGTTGCTCATGAATTTAGGAAAAATCTTTATGAGAGATCATAGATCCACGGAACTATGTAGAAACGTATTTGAAGTGAATTAACTTGAGATGTAATCCTAATGTTTTGTTTGCAAAACATTTATTCTTAGTTCTTAAATCTTTTATAATACTTTATTGTTAAGTTATTATTTATCAGTCAGTCAGCAAACACTTATTAAATATCTACCATGTGCCAGGTACTATTCAAAGTGCTGGGGATATAAAAAGAGTTAAAATTAAAAGATAGTCCCTGCCCTTAAGAAGCTCATGGTCTAATGGGAGATACAACAACCAAATAGAGATGTACAAACAGGCATATTATATAGGATAAATAGGAAATACTTAACAGAAATAAGATAAATGGGAAATAATTAACTGTAAAAATATATTCACTTGTCTGTGGATTCCCGGGTTAAGAACTACTGAAATAGAAATTCTCAGGACCTGGAGGAAGAAAGAAGTCAAGTGAGCCTGAAAGAAATAGCCATCCAGGGCAAAGAGTAGAAGGTGAAAGAAAAGAGATGTCTGATTTTTGGCAGAAAAGGGAGATATTTCTAGAGATATTTTGGCACAGAAGACCCTAGATTAGTGATGGCAAACATATGGCATGGGTGCCAAAGATGGCACACAGAGGGCTCTCTGTGGGCACACAGCCACCACTCCCCACCCCCCCACCCCCGAGTCTGTTACTAGAAAGGCAGAGGGACTCAGTTGGAGCTGCTCCTCTCCTCCTTTCTCCCCTCCCCCTCTCTACCATGTTTGGTTACATTTTTTCACATCCCCCACCCCTCTGCCCAGTAGCCTAGTGGGAGTGCACAGGGAACAAGGTGGGTGTTCACAGGCAGCAGAGCTGGAGGGGAGCAGAGAGCTTGGGACACTCCCCTCCCCCCCTCTACACTCACTGAGGATGTTCCTCACTTCACCCACCTCTCCGTCCAAAAGTCCAATGGGAGTGCTTTCTTCCTCCCCTGTGTGGGTAAAGGGGGGTGGGGTGTGCACAGCACTTAGTATGAGGAAAGGGCATAGCACTTGAGGGGAGCTGGGGTAGGGCCTGGCACTCTGTCTCTAAAAGGTTCACCATTGCTGTTCTAGATGATGCCTCCCATTGTACTCTGATTTATTCTGGAACTGAGAGAGGTATCCAAATAAAGGTCTGCTCTTTCTTCATTAGTGCCTTGGAAACTAATATAATCTGTTGCTTCATTATCCAAGCATTTTTCTCATTTTGAATATTACCTCAAACACAAAGAAGCTAGAGGTTAACTAGAAATAGATTTTTCATTCAGGCATCTGGGTGGTGTGAAATGGCTAGAGAGCTGGGCCTGGAGTCAGGGAAGCCTTGAAGAGGTCAAATTCAGCCTTAGACATTAGACACTTAACTAATTGTGTGACTTTGGATGAGTCACTTAACCTCTGTTAACTCTCTCAGTTTCCACATTGTAAATTGGGGATAATACCACCTACCTAGAAAGATTATTTTGAGGATCAGTATTTGTAATATTTGTAAAGTACTTAGGCCAGAACCTGGTACATAGTAGGTACTAGATAAATGCTAGCTAGTTAATAGTAGTTCAATTAAGGAAGAAAGCCAAGCTTCTGTTAGGGTTTTCCTAACTGATGGCTCTCTGTAATTGTGATTATCCTAGTAACTTTTTATCTAAAATAAATTCCCTAAAGCTGTAGAGCAGGATAAGTCTTAGGGACCATTGTTTTGCCACTGTGCTTAAAAGGGACTATTTAGTGTAATACATCAAGTCTTAGTGATATCTCTGAATTTTAGTTTATCTTATATTAAAATGTGTAGTTAAAAAAGATTTCCAGTGCCATTTGGATGTAAACTTTGGATGAGTATTATTTCTGCTTCTCTTTATGGGGATATTCTCCTATGAATTATCGGGTATCTCTACTGTTATTCTTTTTGTGTTATGCTAGTCAGTGAATCAACAAGCATACTGGATTAGAAATTCAAAGGAATAAAATGAAAGTCCCTGCCTTTCAGGAGCCTCTACTTGGGGAAACAACATGTGCATATATAGTTATATCCTGGGTATGTGAGGAGATACAAAGGCCTTAGTATTAGTGTTACGGGAGTGGAGAAAGGATAGGCTATTCGAGTTGTCATGAAGGAAATCATTGATTTTAAATGAAGCAGGTAGAGCCTTTCCCTGCCCAGCTCTGCCCTGTCCTCCTCTCCTTTCCTTTTCTTTTCCCTTCTCTCACCTCTGGCAGAGGCAGTATCCAAGCCCCAGACCAGATGTACACTATGCACATGCAGAGAAAGGGACACAGGCATGGCATCCTCAGGTAGTAAGTAATATCCCCATTCATGTAGAGTTATGCCTATACCCAGGTGAGATGCCCACAACTCTCTATATCCTAGTCTAGCTTCTCTCATGCTCTCAGCTTACATCCTCCTTAGGCAAGTTCATACCTCAACACTCCTAGACTCTAGCTCACCATGGTGACTTTACTTTCCTCCTCCCCTTGTTTTGGCAGAGAATCTTGGCCCTGGTATTCAGGGACAGCCAAGCTAGAAAGAATGCAAATGCATGAAGATGAGAGTTGGAGCAGCAAGTAAACAATGTGGCTGTATTAAAGAGAGCTTGGAAGGGGAGTCATATGAAAAGATTGGAAAGAGAAGAAAACTGCAAGCAAATAAATTCTTATCAGACTTTGTTACATATATTTCATCTCTGGCCGAAAATGAGCGAATGAATGAAGAAAGCATTTATTAAGAACTCAGTATGTGCAAAGTGCTGGGGATTCAAATAAAAAAGTAGGACAGTTTCTGCTTTCAAGTTGCTCACAATCCTGTAGAGGAGGAAACATATAGAAAATTTCAGTTGCAAGTCAGAAAGTTCTGATGGTCCTTTGGATGCAACAGCAAAGCAGAAGGCAGGACCTCTTTTTTTAATGACATTTCTATTGATAAAATAATATCAATTTATGGTGGCAAACTATTGGAGTGCCTAGGATTTTGGAGTCAAGAACTTCCTTTTCTGTATCTTCAGTAGTTATGGCTATAATACTTGTAGCTTTCCTTTGCAAGAGGTACAAGCATTTTCTAGGATGCTTCTTCATACACTATGCTTCCAGGAAGATGGGGGCACTGGGCTAGAAGCAGTTTTAACTTCTTGTATTCAGGATCCTGGACTATCTCCATTGGATTCTGAGGAGAGGTAGTAGTAGTCAAGGTGGTGGTGGTGGTGGTGGTGGTTTGATTTATCTGACACTTCCATATTGGTCATTATTGTAAGAGCAGACTCATACATAATCAAAACCTCAATGCAAAACTGTAAATATACTGGTGTGAAAGACAACTCCAACAGTTCTTTCTCTGGAGGTCATCAGTCTTTCAGGATTATCCCAGATCATTGCATGGCCGAGAGTAGCCAAGTTTTCACAGATAATCATTGTCCATTATTGCTGTTATTGGGTACAATGCAGTGTTCTCCAAGTTCTGCTTATTTTGCTCTATATAAGTTCCTGCAGATCTTTCCATTTTTTTTTCTGAAATCATCTTGCTTATCATTTCTTATAGCACAATAGTATTATGAATAGGTAACATAATTTATTCAGCCATTCCCCAGTCGATGGATATCCCCTCAATTTCTACTTCTTTGCCACTACAAAAAGAGCCACTGTAAATAATTTTGTACAACTAAGTCCTTTCCCCTTTTTTATCATCTCTTTGGGATACAGACAGGTATGAGGTGGTACCTCAGAGTTGTTTTAATTTGCATTTCTCTAATCATATCTGACACATTTTGCCACTTATATCTTCCTCAGACTGGTTTTCCTGTGCTGTGGGTTGACAAAGTTGGTAGTAATGGCTTATGAGCATTGGTCTGAAAGCAGGACCTGAGTGATAGCCTTAGAGGCTGAACTGGAAGCAGATCTAGGGACCTTAGGGATACTATTGTTCCTAAGGCTCTTGGTTTTAGGGTTATAGTTGTCTCTTATCAGTGTTTTAGGGGAGAAATACTAGGTAATCAATTCATAAACATTTATGTGATGTGCCATGCTTTGCTCATGTTTCTGTCTCTTCTTCAGAGTCCCTTGCTGCTTTAGCCAAGAATCTATTATTGCTATGTTTAGCTTTCTGGAAAGAATAATAGTTGACATGTTAATCTTAGGGAAGTTGGGTGGTATAGTGGATAGAGTGCCATTCCTGGAGTCAGGAAGACTTATCTTCCTGAGTTCAAACCTGACTTCAGATACTTATGAGCTGTGTGACCCTGGGCAGGCCACTCAATCCTGTTTACATCAGTTTCCTCATTTGTAAAATGAGCTGGAGTGGGAAGTGGTAAGCCACTCTAGTATCTCTGCCAAAAAAATCTCAAATGGGGTCACAAAGAGTTGTGCACAACTGAAGAAAAAGCACAACTGAATGACAAAATGTTTATGGTGCCTAAGATTTGTAAAGCACTTTATGTATGCTCTTTTATCTGATCCTAACAATCTCATAACTCTTATCCTCTTGGATCAGTACTATGAGTATTATTATCTTCATTTTCTAGAAAAGAAAACTGAGGCAAACAGGATTAAGTGATTTTGCTCAGAGGATATTTTGACCTTTTGTCACATAGCTAGTAAAAAAATCAGTTTTGGGGTTTAATAATTGTGCATGGCCAATTTATCCTCCCCCTAACCCTGCCCCACATTTCACTTTTCAGGTTAAAGCTTCATTTTTTAAATTTAACACACAAGTATTAAGTACTTTTCTTATGAATCTTAAATCTCCAAATGTGATCTGAAATATGTTTACGTATATTTGCTTTGAATTGGAAGGAATCTTGCCAATTGTTTATTCTAGTCTCTTCATTTTATACATTAGTAAACTGGACCCAGAGAGATAAATTGATTTGCTTTTTATTTCATTTCTAGTTAACAGAGCCAGAACTACAATTCATATCTCCCAAGAGTGAAAAATAAAATGATGGGGTTTCAGTGTATGTAAAAGGAGACAACATGATATAGAGTGGAAAGATCTTTAGAATTGGAATCAGGAGAGACCTGGGTTTGAACTTAGCACATGGCTAAGTGGTTTCACTGTGTTCAAATCCTTGGAAACTGATGCACTAATTAACACCCAAGTTACCTCTCTCTAAGTCTGTATTCTAGGACTAACCTGACCTTTGTGTTGTATGAAGTAAAATATTTAGGGGACCTCCGTTTCAGCTTTGGACCCACCCACCCCTAGTGATAGGACATAGGAATCACAGAGGCACATGTCATATCTGATAGCCTGACGCTTGTTGGTTGGCAAGTCCTCATGTGTTAGAGCCAGCACAATGCTGTCATGGAGGGAGGAGCTAGTGGGGTTTAAAAAGTGAGTGTGGGAAATAGAGGGGGTCTTTTTTACTTCTGCTCTAGAACTGCTAGCTTCCTGGGCTGGCTTCTCTGCTCTTCATCTGACCTGATCATCTCCAGCAAGCCTTGGTCTCAGCCATCCAGCTGAAATGGGGGAATGGATCTTTTCCTAAAATTAGAAAGGCTGAGATCTTCCCCCTTTCCCCCATTTATTCCTCTCTTTTTACTAATGAATGCTTATAAATCTGGTAATAAGCCTCCAAATCAATTTTTAATTACAACTGTATTTTCTGTTTGGTGTTTTGAATCAGACACTGATTTTAAAATCTACCTTTTTAAAGGAAAAAAAATGTATCATGGGTTTAGTCAGGCAAGAACTGTAATCTTCAGTTGAAATTGTACAGTTTTCTGCACATGGCTAAGTGGATTTACTGTGTTGAAATCCTTGGAAACACTAAAGACATAAGTGTGTGTATGTGTTTGCTGTTTCTGAGATATTTTCAAATCAAGTGTATGTTTCAGTTGAAATGTGCCCATATGAGCCCCTATCAAATTCTTTTGGAGTGATGAGGATGAGTGAAGGAGAAAAGAGAGGGAGTTAACTTTTCACACGACTTGTTGCCAAATTAAGTGGTAAATCATATTTGTCCTGTGGTAAGCCATGGCAAATTCAAAATGCTTCAGCAGTTCTCTAATTAGCCACAACATTTGGTGCAGGCCTCAACCTCATGCCTGGACTTTTATAATAATAGCTTGTTGGCTAATCTCTCTTCTACAAGTTTCTCCCCACTCCAATCAGTTCTTCCACTGAGCTATCAAAGGGATCTTCCTTAAGCATAGATTTCACCATTTCATTCCTTATTCAGTCAATACCAGTGACTCCCTACAATTTATAAGAAAAAAGTGTTCTTTTTGATGTTTAAAGACCATCATAACTTGGCTCTTTCCTGCTATTCCATTCTTGTTATACTTTTATTCTCCTTCATGTACTCTGTGAACCAGTGATACTGACCTGAGACCTGGCTTCATTATTTACTGAAAAAATGGACACCATGGACATCTCTTCCTCATCTTGCATCATTCCCATGCCTTCTGCTAGTACCTCTCTCTTCCTTTGCCTCTCTTTCACATGAAGAGGTGACTTCTTTTTTTTTTAAGATAATTTTTTATTTTTAGAAAAAATTTCCCTGGTTACATAAGTCATGTTTTTACTTCACCCCCCCCCCCCCCCCACTCATGCCCTCTCCATGCCTTAGCTAATTCGCATTTCCACTGGTGTGGTCAGTCAAGACTTATTTACACATTATTGATAGTTACATGGGTGTGGTCTTTTCAGGTCTATACCCCCAATCATGTTCTCATCAACCCAAGCGTCCACGCAGTTGTTTTTCTTCTGTGTTTCTACTTCTGCAGTTCTTCCTCTGAATGTGGATAATTTTCCTTTCTGTAAATCCCTCAGAATTGTCTTGGTTCATTGCATTGCTGCTAGTACAGAAGCCCATTACATTCTATTTTACCATAATATATCAGTCTCTGTGTACAGTGTTCTTCCGGCTCTGCTCCTTTCACTCTGCATCAATTCCTGGAGGTCTTTCCAGTTCACATGGAATTCCTCCAGTTTATTATTCCTTTGAGCACAATAGTATTCCATCACCAACATATACCATAATTTGTTCAGCCATTCCCCAATTGAAGGCATACCCTTGCTTTCCAGTTTTTTGCCACCACAAAGAGCTCTGCTATAAATATTTTTGTGCAAATTTGTTTATCTATGATCTCTTTGGGGTACGATCCCAACAATGGTATGGCTGGATCAAAGGGCAGGCATTCTTTTATCTCTCTTTGGGCATAGTTCCAAATTGCCCTCCAGAATGGTTGGATCAGTTCACAACTCCACCAGCAATGCATTAATGTCCCAATTTTGCAACATCCCCTCCAACATTCACTACTTTCCCCTGCTATCATTTTAGCCAGTCTGCTAGGCATGAGGTGGTATCTCAGAGTTGTTTTGATTTGCATTTCTCTAATTATTAGAGATTTAGAACACTTTCTCATGTGCTTATTGATACTTTTGATTTCTTTATCTGAAAATTGCCTATTCATGTCCCTTGCCCATTTATTAATTGGGGAATGGCTTGATTTTTTATACAATTGATTTAGCTCCTTGTATATTTCAGTAATTAGACCTCTGTCAGAATTTATTGTTATAAAGATTTTTTCCCAATTTGTTGTTTCCCTTCTGATTTTGGTTGCATTGTTTTCCCTTGTACAAAAACTTTTTAATTTAATATAATCAAACTTATTTATTTTACATTTTGTAATTTTCTCTAACTCTTGTTTGGTTTTAAAATCTTTCCTTTCCCAGAGATCTGACAAGTATACTATTCTGTGTTCACCTAATTTACTTATAGTTTCCTTCTTTATATTCAAGTCTTTCACCCATTCTGAATTTATCTTGGTGTATGGTGTGAGATGTTGATCTAAACCTAATCTCTCCCATATTGTTTTCCAATTTTCCCAGCAGTTTTTGTCAAATAGTGGATTTTTGTTCCAAAAGTTGGATTCTTTGGGTTTATCATACACTGTCTTGCTGACATCACTTACCCCTAGTCTATTCCACTGATCCTCCCTTCTATCTCTTAGCCAGTTCCATATTGTTTTTTTTTAAATTTTAAACATTTATTAATATTCATTTTTAACATGGTTACATGATTCATGCTCCTACTTTCCCCTTCACCCCCCGCAATCCCCCCACCCATGGCCGATGCACATTACCACTGGTTTTAACATGTGTCCTTGATCAAGACCTATTTCCAAATTGTTGGTAGTTGCATTGGTGTGGTAGTTTTGAGTCCACATCCTCAATCATGTCCACCCCGACCCATGCGTTCCAGCAGTTGTTTTTCTTATATGTTTCCTCTCCTGCAGTCCTTCCTCTGAATGTAGGTAGCGTTCTTTACCATAAATCCCTCAGAATTGTTCTGTGTCATTGCTTTCTGCTGGTACAGAAGCCCATTACATTTGATTTTACCACAGTATATCAGTGTCTGTGTACAATGTTCTTCTGGCTCTGCTCCTTTCACTCTGCATCAGTTCCTGGAGGTCTTTCCAATTCACCTGGAACTCCTCCAGTTTATTATTCCTTTTAGCACAATAGTATTCCATCACAAGTATATACCATAATTTGTTCAGCCATTCCCCAATTGAAGGACATATCCTCCTTTTCCATTTTTTTGCCACCACAAAAAGCACAGCTATAAATATTTTTGTACAAGTCTGTTTATCTGTGATCTCTTTGGGGTACAAACCCAACAATGGTATGGCTGGATCAAAGGGCAGGCATTTTTTTGTAGCCCTTTGAGCATAGTTCCAAATTGCCCTCCAGAATGGTTGGATCAGTTCACAACTCCACCAGCGATGCATTAATGTCCCAATTTTGCCACACCCCCTCCAGCATTCATTACTCTCCCCTTCTTTCATTTTAGCCAATCTGCTAGGTGTGAAGTGATACCTCAGAGTTGTTTTGATTTGCATTTCTCTAATTATTAGAGATTTAGAGCACTTTCTCATGTGCTTATTGATACTTTTGATTTCTTTACCTAAAAATTGCCTATTCATGTCTCTTGCCCATTTATCAATTGGGGAATGGCTTGATTTTTTTACAACTGATTTAACTCCTTGTATATTTGAGTAATTAGACCCCTGTCAGAGTTTTTTGTTATAAAGATTTTTTCCCAATTTGTTGTTTCCCTTCTGATTTTGACTACATTGTTTTTGTTTGTGCAAAAACTTTTTAGTTTAATATAATCAAAACCATTTAATTTACATTTTGTAATTTTCTCTAACTCTTGCTTGGTTTTAAATTCTTTCCTTTCCCAGAGATCTGATAAGTATACTATTCTGTGTTCACTTAACTTATTTATAGTTTCCCTCTTTATATTCAAGTCATTCACCCATTCTGAATTTATCTTGGTGTAGGGTGTGAGATGTTGATCTAGACCTAATCTTTCCCATATTGTTTTCCAAATTTCCCAGCAGTTTTTGTCAAATAGTGGATTCATGTCCCAGAAGTTGGGCTCTTTGGGTTTATCGTACATTGTCTTGCTGATGTCATTTACCCCAAGTCTATTCCACTGATCCTCCTCTCTGTCTCTTAGCCAGTACCATACTGTTTTGTTTTTTTTTTTACTTTTTTTTTTAAACCCTTGTACTTCGGTGTATTGTCTCATAAGTGGAAGATTGGTAAGGGTGGGCAATGGGGGTCAAGTGACTTGCCCAGGGTCACACAGCTGGGAAGTGGCTGAGGCCGGGTTTGAACCTAGGACCTCCTGTCTCTAGGCCTGACTCTCACTCCACTGTGCTATCCAGCTGCCCCCAGTACCATATTGTTTTGATGACTGCTGCTTTATAGTATAGTTTAATATCTGGTACTGCTAGGCCCCCTTCCGTCACATTTTTTTTCATTATTTCCCTTGATATTCTTCATATTTTGTTATTCCAAATGAAATTTGTTATAGTTTTTTCTAATTCAGTAAAGAAGTTTTTTGGTAGTTTGATAGGTATGGCACTGAATAGGTAAATTAATTTGGGTAGAATGGTCATTTTTATTATGTTAGCTCGTCCTACCCATGAGTGAGCAATCAATATTTTTCCAATTGTTTAGATCTAGTTTTACTTGTTTGGAAAGTGTTTTGTAGTTGTTTTCGGATAGTTTCTGTGTTTGTTTTGGTAGATATATGCCTAAGTATTTTATATTGTCTAGGGTGATTTTAAATGGTGTTTCCCTTTCTACCTCTTGCTGCTCTAATGTGTTGGAAATATATAGAAATGCTGATGATTTATGTGCATTTATTTTGTATCCTGCAACTTTGCTAAAGTTGTTGATTATTTCTACAAGCTTCTTAGTTGATTCTCTAGGATCTTTTAAATAGACCATCATATCATCTTCAAAGAGTGATAGCTTAGTCTCCTCATTGCCTATTTTGATACCTTCGATTTCTTTTTCTTCTCTAATTGATACTGCCAGTGTTTCTAGTACTATGTTGAATAATAGAGGTGATAATGGACATCCTTGTTTCATACCTGATCTTATTGGGAAGGCTTCTAATTATCCCCATTGCATATGATGTTTGTTGATGGTTTTAGGTATATACTGTTTATTATTTTTAGGAAAGGTCCTTCTATTCCTATACTTTTTAGTGTTTTCAATAGGAATGGATGCTGTATTTTGTCAAAGGCTTTTTCAGCATCTATTGAGATAATCATGTGATTTTTGTTAGTTAGACTGTTGATATGGTCAATTATGTGGATGGTTTTCCTAATGTTGAACCATCCTTGCATTCCTGGTATAAATCCCACCTGATCATGGTGGATGATCTTCTTAAATACATGCTGGAGTCTCTTTCCTAGTATTCTATTTAAGGTTTTTCCATCTATGTTCATTAGGGAGATTGGTCTGTAGTTTTCTTTCTCTGTTTTTGATCTCCCTGGCTTTGGAATCAGTACCATATTTGTGTCATAAAATGAATTTGGTAGGACTCCTTCTTTGCTTATCATATCAAATAATTAGTATAGTATTGGGATTAGTTGCTCTTTGAATGTCTGATTGAATTCACTTGTGAATCCATCAGGCCCTGACAATTTTTTCTTAGGGAGTTCTTTGATTCTTTTTTCTTAGGGAGTTCAATTTCTTTTTGTGATATGGGATTATTTAGGTATTCTATTTCTTCTGCTGTTAATCTAGGCAATTTGTATTTTTGTAAATATTCATCCATATCTCCTAAATTGTTATATTTATTGCCATATAATTGGGCAAAATAGTTTTTAATGATTGCCTTAATTTCCCCTTCATTAGAGGTGAGGTTTCCCTTTTCATCTTTGATACTGTCAATTTGGTTTTCTTCTTTCCTTTTTTTATTAGATTTACCAGTACTTTGTCTTTTTTATCTGTTTTTTCAAAGTAGCAGCTTCTAGTCTTATTTATTAATTCAATAGTTCTTTTATTTTCGATTTTATTGATTTCTCCCTTGATTTTTAGTATTTGTAATTTAGTTTTCATCTGGGTATTTTTAATTTGCTCGCTTTCTAATTTTTTGAGTTGCATGCCCAATTCATTAATCTCTGCCCTCCTTAATTTGTTAATATATGTACTCAAGGATATAAATTTCCCCCTGAGTGCTGCCTTGGCTGCATCCCACAGAATTTGGTAGGATGTCTCATCATTGTCATTCTCTTCTATGAAATTGTTGATTGTTTCTATGATTTCTCCTTTGACAAATTGGTTTTGGAGAATCATATTATTTAATTTCCAATTAGTTTTTGATTTTCCTGTCCAGGTGCCCTTACTAATTATTGTTTTTATTGCGTTATGATCTGAGAAGGTTACATTTATTATTTCTGCTCTTTTGCATTTGTTTGCAATGATTCTATGTCCTATGCCTCTGCCCGCATCTCCACCCGCGCCTGCGCTCTGTGTCTGCGCTCAGACTCTGTGTACATTCTTTAGCTTTTTGGGGTCCTAAATCTTGCTGCTCTCAGGAACAGGCCCTGGAGCTGCCAGTGACTCGATGGGTGCTCCAAACTTGCTCTATTTCTTTTGACCTGGCTTCAGTGCTGTAGGTGGTGTGTGTGTGTGTGTGGAGGGGGGTGGGTTGTTGCTCAGCACGCGATTTAGTGAGAGCCGTTTCACCCCTTTATAGCATGGAAATGCCCAGATTCCACGTACCTTCCACGGTGCACTCTGTTGTGGGGTCCCTCCGTTTGACTGGGTTCGTTTTTATGTCCCCTTGAGGAGTCCTGTATGTTTTGGTCAGGAGAGGTTAAGAGCTGCTTTTTACTCTGCCGCCATCTTAACCCGGAACCCTCCATATTGTTTTGATGACAGCTGCTTTATAGTATAGCTTAATATCTGGTACTGCTAAGCCACCTTCCTTTGACTTCTTTTTGCTAAGACAAACCTCCCCCTTTATACAAATGGTCTCACTGAATCTTTTCTTCTCCTGCAGATTGCCTACACTCACTTATTTGCAGTCTCTACCTGACTACTGCTCTGTTGCTTACAAACATTCCCATGACTCTCCAATCCTCAAAAAGCCCTCACCTGACCTATCCATCCCTGCTAGCTTTCATCCTAAATCTCTTCTTCCTTTTGTGGCTAAAGTTGGGAAGGATATCTATAATAGATGCCTTCACTTGTTTTCTGCAAAACTATGCACCCTGGTGTCCAGCCTCATCATTCAACTGAAACTGCTTTCTCAAAGTTACCAGCAATCTCTTTAAATTGCCAAACCTAATGGACTTTCCTCAATCTTTATACTTCTTGCTCTCTCTGCAGCCTTTGATACTGTTAATCATCCTCTTCTTTTATTTTTTTTTTTAAACTTTTACCTTTTGTTTAAGAATCAATACTGTGTATTGGTTCCAAGAGTAGCAAGGGGTAGGCAGTGAGGGTTAAGTGACTTGCCCAAGGTCATGCAACTAGGACATGTCTAGGGTCAGATTTGAACCCAGGACTTCCTGTCTCTAGACCTGACTCTGAATCCACTGGGTCCTCTATGTAGCTGTTCTTGGTTATCCTCTTTGTGATACTGTTTTCTCTTTTAAGTTTTCATGACATAGCTCTCTTCTGGATTTTCCTTCTACCTGTTTGACTACTTTTCAGTCTCTTTTGCTAGCTCTTTGCCTAGATTATGCCTGCTAACCATGGGTGTCTTGTAGGACTCTATTCTCTGCCCTTTTCTCCCTCTAAATTATTTTATTTGGTGAAGTCATTAGCTCCTGTAGATTCAGTTATTATCTCTAGAGTGATGAGTCTCAAATCTGCTAATCCAGCTCTGCCCTCTTTGGTGACCTCTAGTCTTACATCTCCAAGTGGACAATATCTGTCTGTTGGACATCTTGAGTTTTATGTCTTGTAGACATCTTACATTTAATATATTCAAAAGTGAACTCATTGCCCAGCTTACCTATAGCTGTCTAGGGCACTACTGTCCATCATCACCCAAAGCTTGCAACTTTGGTTTCATCTTCAATTCTTCCTTTCTCTCACCTCCTATATCCAATCCCTTCCAAAGCCTCTTGATTTTGCTTTCAGTATTGTAACAATTAAATTAGGTTTTGACTCTATGAGAGTTATAGAAGTGGTCACCATTTATAAAATATTACCCCCCAAATCAGAATGAGTGTTCAAGTCCTGATCTTCACATGGATTTCCTGGTAGTCCTCAGCCAGAAGTCCTACTGTCTTCAGCCAGAGTTCCATCAATGCAGAATGACTCCAAGGGAAAGCATGTCTCTTCAGCTCTACTCACCGATGCAGAATCCAAGGGAAGAATCTCTCCAAAAGCAAAAGAGGGAGAGAGACCAGACCATGTTGATCTCTTCTTTTATACCCCCTTTTCCACATCACTTCCTATCTCTCCCCCTCTTTACAGGAACCAATTGCAGTCTTCCAATTTGCCTAGCACTGTCCAAAGGTAATGGTGGGGTAGTGCTTGAGGCCTTTGGAGGTGTGAACTAGTAAGTGACTTGTGAGCTCTTCTTACCTAATGGTTAGTGTTATATTCAAGGAGGTCATTAACTCTATTTGATGTATGTTAAGTTGAAGTACAGAGAGATGATACGATGGCACTTCTCCTTTATAACAGTTGCCCAGGCAAGATCTTTCAGGTCAAAGTGGTTTATCCCTACAGGACCCACTGGGGTTAATTGATATTATTAAATTGGACTCTTCAGCTGGGATAACGTTGGTATTCTGACTGCGTTGGCTCCCTTCCCAAAATAAGCTTTTGAAACCGATTTAGGAAGGCACTTTAAACTTTATATATATTTGATAAGAAGGATAAGGGTAAAGGATTGAGGTATTAGGAGACCCTACTTAAATTGCTACTAATGAAACTCTTAACTGTTAGCAATGAAGAATCAAATGATAGTTTCCCTCTGGTCCAGCCTGGCCAGGGCTAAACCAGAGTAGGTAAACTGCTGGGAAATCTTCAGCTTCTTCTTCAGATCTTAAGCCTTAACAGTTGAGATATATCCACCCTTTCCACCCTCTTCTTCGTCTCCTGCCCACTTCCCGGATCCCTCCCGGGCCCTGGGAAACCTAGCTAGCTAGATGATGAAACTCCTAATATCTAGGGCAGTAGAACAGAGATGGTAGTCAAGTACAAGTTGATAACGGTATGAGAAGCACAGGAAGAGCTTTGCAGAGTAGTGTTTGCAACTCTCTATCTCCAAGACCAGGATCCACATCGATCTCTAGCCTCAGGACAGGTAAAAGACCCCAGAACCCCTCTCAGGGTTCTCAACTGCCCCCTCCTGCCTCTCACATACCTCTCTGGGAACATTTTATCCAACTGACTTATCTGTCCATCATTGAATGAACTTCAAGCTCCCAGAGATTCAATATAACATTAGCTAGTTTTACATTCAAACTCTGAGTCTCATCTTGATTGACAAAGGAGACAGTTGGAAGACATTGGAATGTTCCTGGATGCCGTGAGGACAGGAGGAAAGGCAATTGGCTTGAGGATATAAATGCCCTAACAGTCATCTGGGAGGGGTCTTTGGTCCTGGAGGCTCAGGTCTTAGGTCTTGGAGCTTTGACCATTGATCCTCTCTGAATCTCCCTAGATATTTAGACATTTGATCATCATTAGATATTTAGGTATCTGAAACCACTAGCGCCAACTTACTGAAACAACAGCCTACAGTCCTGAGGGATTACTGATCATAGCTATAGTGACAGGGTCTCTTATCCCCAATCTGTTCCTGATTATTCCTTTCCCTATTTAACATCTATAGATAAAGTTTATTTAAGTATCTTCTTGAGTGGTCATTAAATCACAACCTTTGGGGAGGGAGCAACACAGTCAGATGAAAATGTTAGCCAAGGCTAATAGATCCCAATATTAATAATCAGTCCAATCCCAGGTGGGACCTGAAAGGGTTACCCATCTACCTGACCATCAAGGGTCCTGCCTGGGCACTGATATATTTAGAAAGGGACTTATAACATCAAACTAAGGTGACTGAGTGGGTGTTCCCATTCACCAGCTATCTAGGGGAATACAAAAGGCACAGCTTCCCTAACCAATATCCCCTAGGAGCTTATTACCAGTATTCAGAAGAGTCCTTATTATTTATTTTTATAACACTAGCTACTAAATAGGGGTACTTTAAGTTCTTGATTTGATTAACTAAAAATAGACAAAGGGAGAGTTAATTCTATCTTCACAGTATATATCTTGAGTAGGGCCCCCTTCTCTCCTCTGATGCTGCTATCACCTTGGAACAGGGCCTCATTACCTCATACCCAAACTATTATAATAACCTACTGACTGGGTCCCCTGCTACTCTTTCCACTTCAATCTATTATTTACTCAGTTGTCAAAGTGATCTTCTGAAAGCTACCGCCTTTACTCAGTAAACTCCATTGACTCTCTTTCACCTTCAGGTTCAATATAAGTTTAACTTGGCTGTTCCCTACCTTTTCATTTTTCTTATATATTATTTCCACTCTGCCATGGACTCTGTGATATAGTGACACTGACTTCCTTGCTATTCCTCATATAAGATACTGTCTCTGTGGATTCCAGTTGTTTCTATTGGCTGTATCCAAGTAAGGATCGGGAGTTGGGTTCTATGGTAGTGGAATCAAAGATGAAAATTAACCTTGTTTCTGCTTTTAGGTAGCTTGTGATATGATAGAGAGGATAGAATAACACTCATTTACAAAAACAACTATACAGAATAATATTTGAAGATAAGGGAAGATGTCGGCAAAGTGCTGTAAGAAAATTTGAGGAAGGAACAAGGTTTTAGATTCAGTTGTGGACCTCTGACATCAGATGTGAGCTGCATTACTGTGTGTTAGTTTGAAGTAGGCTTCATTTTTGTGCTGTCCATTTTCAAATAACAAGTAAATCTTCCACAGACATCTACCCCTGATGACAACATTGGGGGTGAGCTGGGAAGAGGGGAAGAGTACTAAATTTCAGTAATTCAAAACTTGTATGTGAGCAGTCTATGTCTTGATGGTGCTGATAAAGTACAAATCCTGGTTTAAAGTCAGTATGTAGAATAGAACATTTCTTTGCAAAAGGTTGGAGAATTAAGTAGACCTCAGTTTCGTAATTTGTAGTCTATGATTTTAATTATTAGACATTGGAGTTATAAGTTGATTAATAGCTCGTTTTTATAGCATCTTAAAATTTGCAAAGTGCTTTTCTTACAGTAGCTCTAGCAGGCATCAGTTATTAACATATACATATATATATATATATATATATATATATGGGGGGGCATGTTTGTATGTATATAGTGTTTTCTCTTACCATTTACCTCCAGTAAGACATATCTCATGATAGAGAAAACTGTTAAGGGAAAATACCCAACATAGTAACAGCATCTGGCAGTGTATGCAACATTCCACACTGATAGTCCTTCTCCTTACAAACAAAAGGAGGGGATGCCAAGAAATATCTAGTCCAAGCTAAGGCTCTGGTTTCAATGATATTATTGACTGGCTTTATGAACTTAGGCAAGCTATGTCTTTCCTCTTGAGGTTGAGGATCTTCAACTGTAAAAAGGGGGAAACGGCTCAAATAGTTGCCAGAGAGTCTTCCTATTTAGCAGATATGACTATCTCTGCCCATATAAAACAAACTTCTTAGCCTGGAATTTAAGATTATAGTGCTCATATACCTTTCTGGTCACATTTTATTCTGCTCCTGGATCAGAAGTTCTTTACCTCTTTATGTTGTGGAACCCTCTGACAGTCAGTCTCCTGAAGGCAGTGGACTTCTCAGAGTAAGATTTTTAAATACATAAAACTAAATACATAGGATTACAAAGGAAGGCAATTATATTAAAATATCAAATTAAATTATCAAGCATGAATTCATGGATTCCAGGTTAAGAACCAATGCCTGAGATTGTAAAACTGTTAAATACCTTGTTTCTCTAGTAGTTTACACAGAACTTTACCTTTGTAATACATTACTATGGAACTGAATTGAAAATCATGTAGATTTACTTGAATATAATGAAGCACTGTTGTACATTAAAATAAAATACTTAGGCAATAGAAGAACTCATTTTAAATCCCACTACCTGTACTTGGTAGTGGTTTCCTCCATGAGGTTGTCCATGTTCTTGAAACTTATTTACTATTTAGAAAGTGAGGAAGTTGAATTAGATCAATGATAACAAACCTTTTAGAGACCAAACTACCCAAACTACAACCCTCACACCACATGTGGAAACCCCAGGCAGGGGAAGGAGGAAGTGTTCCCATCAGGCTGTTGGGCAGAGGGGCAGGTGATGGGAGAAATGTCCTCAGGTGTGCATGGAGGTGGGGAAGGGAGCAGCCCCCTCTGGCACACATGCTATAGGTTCACCAAAATGGGACTAGATGATATCTGAGACTCTTTCTAGGCCTAATGGTTTAGGAATATGGATCTTATGAGTAGAAGTTCAGTGGCATTTCTACTGTATCTCAGTGCTCCTCATGATTAGGCAATGATTAGATATTTAAAAGCACTTTTAGAAATAATAATAATATTGATAACTAACAAATTTCTTTCTGCTTTCAAGGCATTTTACATAAATTGTCTAATTTGATCCTTCTCAAATCCTTTGAGGTAGATTTTTTTATCCCTATTTTATAGATGAGGAAACTGAATTCAAGAAAGGTTAAATGACTTGTTTAGGGCTTTAAGAAAAGATTATTGAGGCAGGATTTGAACGCAGATCTTCCTGATTCTAATTCCAGTTTGTTATTTTCACTATGCTACCCAGCGACTTTAGAAAGTTAGTCTATTAGTTTTGTTTTTTTTAAACCCTTACCTTCCATCTTGGAGTCAATACTGTGTATTGGCTTCAAGGCAGAAGAGTGGTAAGAGTAGGCAATGGGGGTCAAGTGACTTGCCCAGGGTCACACAGCTGAGAAGTGGCTGAGGCCAGATTTGAACCTAGGACCTCCCTTCTCTAGGCCTGACTCTCATTCCACTGAGCTACCCAGCTGCCCCCCTATTAGTTTTTCTAAACTGTACTGTGTCCTGTTATCCAGTTAGTGAATAGCTCTCATAGGGAGCAAGACTAGTATGTGGTTTACTTGGACAAGATACGAAAGAACTGGTTTTATATGTTTCAGTTAAGTAGAAATTTAAAATCACTCAAAAGCACAGATTCATGGACCCAATTAAATTACTGGAATTGTGGCAAGCTGCATCTACTTAAAAAGGCAGAAATTATTGCTTATTCATTTGGGTCTTTTAAGAGATTAAAAGGGAAGTCTTTAGATTCAGGAGATTATCAGAAGCTTCATAATGTATTGGGAAGTGAACAAGAACCCAGGCTGTCTCTTCAGGAATATAAACTGAAACAAGGCAGCCTGGTAGAGTAGAAAGGAGCTTCTTGGAACTGGAGACTCTAAATAGTGGCCTTTGCACTCAGCTCTGCTTTGTCTTTGCATTCTTGGGCCCTAGCACAGTGCTTGGCACATTCATGTGCTCAGTAAATGCTTGTAGAATTGATTTTCTTTGGAGTCAGAGGCCTGGTTATGACTCTCAATTTTGCTTCTTTGGCCAAAGTTTATTAAACTTTAGGTTTTTAGTTTCCTCACTGAAATGGAGATTTTAACTTATATCTCTGAGATTATGTAGTGCTCCAAAACCTCTTGAGTTTAACTTAGTGTTCCTACCCCCTGGACTACATACAGGCTTTCTTTAGAGTGGTTGGTTATAAGTGTGATTGCATTGGCAGAAAGCATGTAGAAATATTGCTTTCATAGGTTCCTTATGCCCTTCTCAAAATGGATGATTATTGCTTGCCTTTCAAAAAGGTTGTGAATCTGAGTTGCTTAGTGCACATAAGTGTATATTACATTCCAGAATGTATTCACTTTTGCTTGGGAGGGTTGCCTTATGCATGAACCTGATAGGCAGTCACTGGAGCGATATGATTGAAGGCAGAGACATATTACCCTCTTAGGAATGTAATACTGTCTGGAGACCCACTTACACTTATTTTCTTTATGTGTCATTTTCTAAAAGGTGAATTTGCCCAGAGAGTGATACCATTATGCATTCATTCATTCATTCTTGGGACTTAAAGCTAGAAGAGTATTTAAAAACTATCTAGTCTAAACACCTCATTTTTCAGAGGAGGAAACAGGTCAGATTTGTTAAATAAGTTACTCAGTCAAATAAATAGCAGATAGCAGAAAACGGACTTAAATTTGAATCTTCTTGCTGGTATTCTTTTCCCTCGTTTTTGCAGACATTTATTAAGACATATTACTGTAGACAATGTATTGTGTTGGGCTAGGAAAGGTATAAAGATAGATAAACCAGCCTTTGTCCTCTAGGAGATGACAGTAAACATATTGTGGTATTATCAGTCTTACTTAGAAAATGCAATGTTAACAATTTAGTATTAACAATAACAATACTTATAATCCATTTTATTGATAAGGACACTAGATATATAGCACAGTGGCTTGCCCAAGGCTAGTCAGTGATATATCAGGAATAGAATGTTTTGCTTTCCTTTGGATTGCCCTTTATGTCCTTAGATTTTAGGATTATTGACCTAGAGCTGAAAGGGGCTTTGGTGGGGAACTCCTTACTTTTTTTTTTTTTTTTTTCATTTTATTTTATTTTATTTTATTTTATTTTATTTTATTTTATTTTATTTTATTTT
>NC_058132.1:98034109-98067496 GCF_016433145.1 Gracilinanus agilis
GCAGCTATGAATATTTTCGTACAAGTCTGTTTATCTATGATCTCTTTGGGGTACAAACCCAGCAATGGTATGGCTGGGTCAAAGGGCAGGCATTCTTTTATAGCCCTTTGAGCATGATTCCAAATTGCCAGCCAGAATGGCTGGATCAGTTCACAGCTCCACCAGCAATGCATTTGACCATTTATCTTTTGAAGAAAGACACTTCATTGGTATGAAGCTAGGATTAACTTTCCCGTTGTCTACTTTTGAATTAATCAACAAAATCAATACACCCATACTTAACCCTAAAGTAAGGGAAGTCCACAAACTACTTACTACAGGAGTTTATACCTCCAAAAGGGAAGGCACTCCTACTTAATGCCTAAGTAGGGGAGGTCCGCAAGTCACTTGCAAAAGTGGGTGACAACTCAGAAGTGACTGACTGCCCCCTGGACAGTGCTAAGCAAATTTAAAGACTGCAATTGGTCCCTGTAAAGTGGAAGAAAGGACAGAAAGTGACATGGAAAAAGCACTGTAAAAACTCTGAACTTCCTGTCCAAACTCACTTTCTCCTTCGAACTTGGCCTTGGAGGAGCTCTGGCTTAGGACCTCAGACTGCTTTTGGTAAAACTGGTAAGACTGCTCTTGGATCTTCCCTTTGGACTACAACATGGGTGAGTGAAAAGGCTGACTCCTTTCCTGGCTTCTGGAGAGATTAGTTTCCAGAGAAGCCTCCCTAAGAGGCCCTGTGGTTATTCACCACCAGGTTCTCTGGCTAAACAGCCCACTGACAGGGCCCTCCAGTGGAAGGCTAGTTAGCCCAGCCTGAGTTGAGTCGGGCACTGGAGAAACATTTATTTTTTTTTATATGTTTTTTTAACCCTTAGCTTCTGTGTATTGGCTTATAGGTGGAAGATTGGTAAGGGTGGGCAATGGGGGTCAAGTGACTTGCCCAGGGTCACACAGCTGGGAAGTGTCTGAGGCCGGATTTGAACCTAGGACCTCCTGTCTCTAGGCCTGACTCTCAATCCACTGAGCTACCCAGCAGCCCCCTGGAGAAACATTTAGAGTGATAAAACTAGACAGCTTAATCTACCCTCTTTCACATTTCTCTACTCTTTCCCTCTATTTTGTAAATAAAACTGCTAAATAAAAAGTCATTTTGACTCGAGTTATAATATCAGCGACCACATTCTCTCATATTTTAGTCAAACCATTAATTTTAACCCTTACACTGGGGTGTGTGTGTGTGTGTGTGTGTGTGTGTGTGTGTATTATTTTTGGATACCAAAACCTTATCAAAGAAATTTGATAACAAATATGTTTTTTGCTCTTTGACTACTTCCTTTCTTATCCTAGATATATGGGTATCCCTTCTACATTATAGGGACTTAGGGATACAGTGCTCCCCTGATCTGGAAAATCTGCGTGAAATTCTTCTTACCAGAGCTGAATTTTTCTTTTAAGGGGTGTTTACAGAAAAAGAAATTCTACATATTTGTGGTATTGAAAGATAAAATATATTGATATTTACAATACTATAAATATAGTTTACACATTTCTAGTTTTTAAACTTTTTCAGTGTCATCTGTGGTTTCCAAAATTTCTCCAAAAATTCCTATTTAATTTCTTATGCTGATCTGTGATACATTGAGATGGCAGTAGGGAAAGTATTAATGTGGAAAGGATACCTCTATTAATGTTGTCTGTGCAGAAGCTTTTTTCAACTTTTCAGGTTTCCTCTTCTGCTATAAACTCAATATTTATCTTCCTTTAGTTACTTTCATCTTTTTTTATTGGTGGCCCTATTCCCACTTTCTCTCTTTCCCCTTGTCCCTGATCCCCATTCTCATTTCATCTCCCTTACCCTTAGGGTTTTGTTTATTAGTTCCTTTTTATCTTCTCCTTTAATCTGGTTATATATATTTCTTCCTCCTCTTTTTTTCCTATCGCTTATCAAGTAGATTCACCCTTCATTTCCTCCACTTATTGTTCCTTAGGTTTTTTTTTAAACTCCCTTCTGTCTTAGAATCAGTACTAAGTATGACAATTTGGGGCTAAGTGACTTGCCCAGAGTTACATAGATATGAAGTGTCTGAGGCCAGATTTAAATCCATGACTTAACATCTCTAGGCCTGGCTCTCAAACCACTGAGCCACCTAGCTGCCCTCCCTTAATTTTTTTGTTATATTTTTATACCTCTTTCCAAAAAAGAATTTCTCCAAATGTCTTCACTCTAGAGCAGGGGTTGGCAACCTTTTTGGCCATGAGAGCCATAAACGCCACATTTTTTAAAATGTAATTTCGTGAGAGCCGTACAGTGCTCATAGTGCCACTCCTGTAACAGCGCCTGAAAAAAAAATTGACTTCATGGCTCCTGCAGAAAGAGCCATACGTTGCCAACCCCTGCTCTAGACTCTCATTCTCTGATTCATAATTTCTATAATTTTATCTGGTCTTTCTCTTTTTTCCATGCAATCAATGCTTTCAAGGTATTCATTCTAGGTTCTCCCCTCTGGGCACTTTCTGCCACTGTGTCATAAGGCTTGTTCTTGTGGATTCCCTTTTTCTGTTGTGCCTCGTTTCCAGAGCAGTGATAATTATTGCAAGTATCAGGGCACTGCCCCACGAGATCACTAATTATATATCCCACTACTGACCTATACTTTCTCTTGTTGACCTTTCCTACATTTGCCTGGAAATTTCCCTGTGTTTCCATTCCTTCACTCTTCTCAGTGCCAGTTGTCACCAGAGGCTCTAACTCCCCTCCTCCCAGGACAAGTAGACTTTTAAGCACCAGATTCCCCAGATCTCACTCAGTATAAGGTCCTCATTTCCCTTCACCAGCCATCTCTTTTCATCCAAAGGAGCATTCCTTAGTGGAACCCCTCTTCCCAATCCAAAATAAGACTCCTTCCTTTTTCCACTTTTTCAGTTCTCCCATCCTCCTCACGCATTCCCCGGTAAGCTCTTCTCTTTCTGAGACCACAGAGGCTACCTGCTCTTCATCAATAGCCCTTGACCCGACCCCAGCACATCAGTCACCCTCTGCCCTCTGTTCCTCAACCCCTTTCCTGCACCCTCCCGTGTTGTAATGTTACACAAAAAATACGTTCATGTGTGGACAGGGTGTCACCAGCTTCTGTCCATAAAATCCCCTCTGCCTCTTCTCTACTAGATTTCCATTTTTGCCCTTGTCTTCTGTACATTTAGAAAGAAGTTTCTGACTGGTCTTTATTGTCATTCTGCTGTAGCAGGCCCTGCCTGCTGCATTTATTCACTCCTCCCTCATTTGTTTGGGGTGTTCAAGAGAGAGAGAATCTCTTCGGTTCCAGTTTTCTTTTTCTCACTGGGCAGTTCACCATTTACTAGGTCTCTGCTCTGCCTGACTTTTGGGTGGTCAGAACTGCCCTAGCTTGTGCTATACACTCTCCCACAAGTTTGGTGTTTGCATGTGCACAAACACACACTCACATACCATGTGCTGTTTGCTATTCTGGGCCCTCTCCCACCCTTCTGTGCCTCGGTTTTCTGGCCAAGCTACCTGCTGGACCCTGAGCAAACCAGTACAGCCTGGAGCTGGAGTCTCCAGAGTGCTGGGAAGAAGGAGGGACCAGGGCGCAGAGCTAGGTTTTGCTGTTTCCGTGCATCTGCTGATGCAGCCTCTTTGCCAGGCAGGTAGGATGTGAGGGAAAGTGCTGAGGCAGCTCATAGTCAGTAAGCGTCAGTTCCTGGGTTGTTTTCATTGGTTTTTTAAACTTTCTTGTGGATTCTGGTTAAGTTAAACAAACCTTTCTCAAATCTGCTAGTTTGGTGGAAGATCTGCCAGACCATGCACTATGGGGCATCTCTTTTAAGAACTCGGGACACAAATAAAAAAGATACAAGTAAAAATTTTCAGAAGACTTTAACTGCCTCAAAACTGAGCAAGAAGAGAATACAGACCCAGCTCAGATTCTTGAGTGAGCCATTCAGGAACAGACAATAAACTGAATGTAATTCTAATTAATATTAAAGGGGGGAGGACAGTGCTGTCCATTTCTAAGCCACAGCTCCTTTCTTTTTGTCTTTCAAAGAGTTGTCAGGACAGTTACTCAAAAGACACTAAGTCATAAGCTTCTTGACCACAGGGATGTTTAACCTAAACATGTCTCCTAATCACTAAACACAGGGCTCTTCACATGTTAAGAGCTTCATATTTGTGTTCTGTTGTATTGTTAACAGTCAGTTCCTAGAGTCTGAACAAATCCTAAGGAATTTCTTATATTGGTATTTTGCTATAGCTCCATCTCTTAGAATCTCTGGAATGCTAGTTCTGGAGAAAGGCCTTAGAGACTGTATCATCCAGGAACTTTTCCTTATTTTTGCAGTAAGAGATCTGCTTTGTATTTCTCTAAGTAGAAAGATCTGTAAAAGGAAAATAGCACGGGACGTTACTTTCTGTCTCTGAAATATGAGGGCTTTGGCCTAAATCATCTCCAAGGGGGCCCCTTGCAGCTCTTAGATTATGTGAGTCTATGCACACAAATACCCATGCTAACAGTTAAGTTGTGATAAGTACCATAAGTATAGTCTGAATTCAGAGAAAGGAAAGTTTCTTGGAAAAGGTGGCATTTGAACTAGGCCTTGAAGAGTGGAGAGACTTTTGGCATATGGCAATTGGACAGGAGGAGGAATGATACCTCAGATGGAGGAAATAATAGAAGAAAATACAGAGGCGAGAGCTATTTCCCTGGATTATAGAGTATATAAAGGAGGATTGTAGAATGACAAGGATAGAAAGGGACAGTGAGGAAGGTTCATGGAAGACCACGGATACCATAATGAGAAAGAACAGAGTATTCAGAGCACATTGTATAGTCAGTCAGCAAGCATTTCTTAAGTGCTTACTTTCTCAAGCACTGTGCTCAGGATTGATGATACTTATAGAAGCAAAAAGAAAGACAAGCCCTTGCCATCAAGTAGCTTATATTCTTATAATGGAAGACGAGACATTAAAAGAAAGCTAAAGATAGAGGAAAGGTACCTAGGCAGGGCCAAGTCCTCAAAATAAGGGGTGGCTGCTTGGGAGTTCTTCTCCTAACTGGAGATGCCAGGATGAGCTCACCTGTTTGACTTTGAATAAGTCACTTAACCTTTCTAGGTTTCTGTGTCTTCATCAGTAAAATGATGAAATTGGACAAGAACACATCCAAGGCCCTATCCAGCTTGGAAATTCTAGATGTTGGTAAAAGAAGATTACATGATGTAGCATGGGAAAGATGGATACCAAGCTTTCCTCTACTCATTACCCAACAGTTGATATATTTTTACAATTAGCTCTAGCTGGCTTAGCTAAAAATCTTAACAGCAAAAGCTCTATTGATGGGCATAGCATGTTCATGTATCTTTGCCAGAGTGATAATTGTTATTAAAGATAACTGAGGCATTGCTAAATCCTAATGTTTTCAGAATCATTACTGAAAGATTTAATTAGGTTCTATGTCATTATCACATTCAGATTTTTAAAATTATATTCCCCTTCTCTTAAAATTGACAGTAATTTGAGGTACCTATATAGGCCTCTTACCACTTTTCTCAGCTTCCCATACCACACTTGATCACAGAAGTTTAATTGTCTTTGTAATGGGTTGTACTACTAGACAACTGCCTACTTCCCTTCTAGCTTTGTCTTTCTCTGATTCTGTGTTCAAGTTATAAAAGATATTTCTTCTTTAGATGCTCTAAATGCTAAGGAATATCTAGAATCCTGAGTTTTGGGGCCTCTTACTCTGTGGCAACCTCTAATTGCTCTAGACCTGCCTTCTTTATGGAAATTTAAGCTTTATGCCAATAAAAAAATTATTTTAGCTGATAAGTTATATAGAAAGAGGAATTTGGCTTTTAGGCCAATACTTTTAGGCCCTACTCTATACTATTTAGGTCCTGCTCTGTTCTACTTAAGAAGTTTTTAACCTTTTTAATGTCTTGGACCCCTGTGTCAATTTGGTGAATCCTATGGACCCTTTCTCATAATCCTGCTTTTAAATGCATAAAATAAAATATAATAGAGTACAAAGGAAATCAATCATATTGGAATAATAATCAAAATATTTAAAAAACAAACAAATGGACCCCGGGTAAGAATTCCTGCTCTAGGTGAACCGCCTCATTTTACAAGGAAGAAAACCAGAGGGCCTAGAAAAATGAAGTGATTTGTGCAAAATCACATAGCAAAAAAACTGAGATTCAAACCCAAGTCTTCTGATCCAGTCTAGGTTTTCTCTACCATGTCACATTGCCAAGAAATTTAAATTTGATAAACTGGTCACAAATGAGCATGAGAATTCCCAGAAGACCCTGTGGTAGATGAGGGCAGGTAGAGTACATAAGGCTGGAAAGTAAATACTTCCTAATTACACACTATACTGAATTCCACCAAAAAGAGCTCATTTTCTGAAACTTAATCTAGCTAAGAATCCCCTCTTCCCTCTCGGTTCATTCCCATCATCCATAGTCCAGCTCAGTGCCTATTTCTTCCTGAAGCCTTTGCTTTCTGACCACTTCTACCCATAACAGTGCACTTTATCTTCCTCCTAACTTTCTAGCAGTCTGTACAACCCATTTGCCAATACTGTATTTACTTTGCGTCCCATCCTAACAGTTTGGGGCATCAGAAGAGGTTTTCACAAAATTAATCAATCAAGAAGTATTTAAGTGCCTACTATGGGCCAGACACTGTGGTGGGTCCTGGGAATACAAAGACAGTAATGATGTGATTATTTCTCCCCTTCCCCAAGAAACCTCCATCCTAACATTGTTTCTAGCCTCCTAGACAGAGGAAATTAATGATGAGCAGTTCAGGAAACCGATCACAAGCCTAGCACAGAGGCTCCAGTTAGGGTGGGAACAGAAGTTCATAGCATGAGGGTCCGTGTTCTGGAAGGAGATCCAAGTGAAATCAGTCAACGTTCGTCGAATGATTGGCCATCTAACATAATGAGCAGTTCTGGTCAGCCTTGCCTAGAGACCGATTGATCTTCTAGCCAGTGCGCTTCATCTTAGACACTTTGAAGGGAAAGCAGGCGTGGAGATCGAGGGCTTGTTTGAGGAACAGCAAAGGGACCAGCGTCACCAGGGCATGGAGGGGAGGGAGCGGTAAAGAAGTCTAGACAGGTGGGGTAGGCAGATCACGTTATGAAGGGCTTCAGAAGCCAGAGCCTTTCTTCTCTTGTCACGGAGGATTAAGAGAGGGTCTGGCTGTTACTGAAGGGCCGGCGATGTGGTCAGACTTGTTCTTCAGACCTAGATCTTCCACACCAGAGGCTCGCTCTCTGTCCCCTCTGCTGTGCTAGCTTGTGCAGAGTAGGTGCTTAATGATTTTTTTTTTTGGAGTCAAAACACACTTAGCACAGTGCCTGGACCATAGTAAATGCTATGTAAATGCTAAATATTATGTAAACACACATATATAAACATTAAGTAAATAGTAGTTATTATTAAGCCCATTTACAAAGCAACGAGGGGGTTCTAGGTCTCAGTCTCAACTCTATCGTCCGGCTTTGGCAAAGTCCTTCCCCTCCCCGGACATCGGTTTCCTCCTCTAAAATAGTTGGACAGGATATTCTCCAAGCTCCCTTCTGGCTCTAAACCATGTGATCCCAGGATTCCAGCCTGGCCTCCCCCCTCCCCCTACTCCTGCTCACTACCTGAATAATATACCGAAAGCGTGGGACCCCTGGAAGCCAGGCCAGCTTCATAGACCGTGACCCTGCCCACCCCACCCCCCTCCTCCCCAAGAGTTCCCAGCAGCCCATGGCGCAGCTTCTATTTCATTCTGGGGTAATCGATCACAGCTGTGGTAATTCAAGCGTGCCTATTGTGAGCTCCGATGGCAAATGAAAGGCTTAGCTTGTCAGGACCAAATACATTGTCTGTGGGTGGTGTTAATATTCTACTTTGGTTTGATTAACTAGCCTCGCTGGAAAATCATTTAGAGGGGGAAGAACACTGTCAGCAGGAGGTAAAAAGCAAACAGTCCTACAACTGGCAAAAAAAGCTTGGCACACAGAGTAAAGTTTTGACAACCTATCACCTGGAGAACCTCCAAATTAAGGGCAACAGATTTGGCTTGATTTTCCCTTGAGTACTAAAAACTGTAATTTATAGGTCTGCCTGTCTGGTCTTGGGTGAGCTCTGACAATTGCTCCCAGTTATAATTCACACACACCACTAGCACTAGAAGCGAGGGGAGAGGAATTCCGTTTCTGTCCTATTTGAGAGATAGTGGGGAGATCATCATATGCTCCCAGAGTTGGAAATTGCCTCTGCAATCCCTTCATCTGAAACCCAAACTGATGTTTATCGTAGGAGAACAGAGGGAATGAGGTCGGTACTGCCTACCTCACAGAGCTAAGGCAAGAAAATGGCTTTGTAAACCCGATGTGTAGAAATGAGTTGTTGTTATCAGATGGGAAGTAACATGTTGTTTTCTTTGTCTTCCAGCGATAGACACCACACTTCCAGCGCTATCCCAGTGCCAAAGAGACAAAGTACAATATTTGGAGGTGCGGATGTTGGCTTCTCCACTGGGATCCCATCACCAGACAAAGGTCACCGTAAAAGGGCCAGTTCAGAAAATGAGAGACTCCAGTATAAAACCCCTCCTCCCAGTTACAATTCAGCATTAGCCCAGCCTGTGGCCGCCAGTAAGACTGTTGGAGAGTCCGAGAAAAAAATGGCATCTTTGTCCTCTTCCTTAGATACCTCTTTGGACTTCTCCAAAGACAATAAGAAAAAAGAAGCTGATTTTGATGATAATTTAAGCAGGGGCCACGCGGATGTGAACAGTAGCCAGGAGCCGCAGGAGCTGCTCCTCGAGCATCCCCGTACAGTCGGCGGAAGCGTCCTTCCCAGGGAGCACAGTGGTGTGGCCTGCCGGGAGCGGCCAGAAGAGCTGGCCGCCGCCGCCAGGGGGGCCGAGCTCTGCTGCGCCGTGGAACAGGCCGAAGAGATCATGGGCACAGAGGCGATGGGCCTGAGCTCAGGGGACCAGCTGGAGGCGTTCAACTGCATCCCGGTGGATAAGGCCGTGGCCGTGGAGTGTGATGAGCAAGTGCTGGGCGAGTTTGAGGAGTTCTCCCGACGTATCTACGCCCTGAACGAAAACGTGTCCAGCTTCCGCCGGCCACGTAAGAGCTCGGACAAGTGAGCGTGGGGAGGGAGAGGCCATGGACTGAACCAGGACACAGTGATTGATCACAAATGAAGATGAAGTTGCACTTATACTTTATTAATTATGGAGCAAAATAAAAGAGATCGAGTCTGTTCTTGTGATGGTGAAAAGCAGACTTGGGAAAGGGAACCAGGACGTGGGGTCAGTGTGTATGAGTGGGCCGGGTAGACTTACTCTGTTTCCATAGATTTGCTTTTCAGACTTTATCATTGGTTCTAGATCAAAAGTCATTCTTTAGCTTGAAAGAGCTTCTATCTAGTTCAAGCCGTGTTATAGGTATTCATCTGCTTCTGTTATATACAATTTGTTTTATCCTTGGATGGAAGATGATAATATATAAATCATAAAATGAATGAATCTATCTTTTATTGATTGTCACTGTTTATCACAAGCAACACTCACCGTGGTTCAGGAGCTGAGTGTTCAGGAGCAAGTGCACCCGCTCCGTCCAGTCCAGGATTAAGCTTGATGAGTTTCTCCATCACGGGGGCACCACCCTGACGACGTGTCTCCCTGGGCTGCGGCCACTCCGGGATTTTCAGGTATCAAACTGTGGTCCGAGTTAGGAACTTGAGTGTGTCAGATTCCTCTGTGCTGTCTGAACAAACAGCCACATCCTTTCTGCATTTCACGCCAGCCTCTTTCGACTCAACAGTTTGATTTATTTTTGAAGTCATAGTTAGGTTTTCTAGAATATTCCTTAATAGAAGGTTCCAAGTACCCTACAGATTTCATGATGTCATCCATGCAATCCCATTCTTGGGGCCATAGCGCTAATACTTACATAGTTAAATGCTGGGAGACCGAAAGCCAGGCATGCTTTTAAGAAATTCACACACCGGGCCAACCCCCTAGATTTGAACTCCATGTTAACTTATTGAATTTATAGTCAGAAGGAAAAACAAACCCCCTGCCAAGTACTGTATACAATTAAATAGATGTGGCTTGCCCAGCCCTGTGAATCTGAACATTGGGAATAGCTGGATCATGTCAAGAAATGAGGGAAAATATTGTGGATGTGAATATAGACATAATTCTCTCAACTTAATTTAACCACTCCACTATTTTCAGAGCTCAGATTCCATCCCTGTTGCTGCCTGTGCTGTATACTCAGGAATGTAGCACCAGAGTTACAAGCTTTTTAAAGAGAATATAGTCATCTCGCCATATATGTTACCCAAACCAATAACAATGGAGTTTTCTTCCCCAGAACCTGATTTTTCTTCCCAGGTCTGACTTTCCTCTTCAGACCTGGGTTAGCACGTAGTACATCCCCCTAACACCAGGCCAAAGGAAGCTGTGAATATGTATGATAAAACATTATTCCTTAACCGTATCAGAGTTCTTATGCCATATAGAACAGCACATACAGTGTGCACTGCTTAGTAGCTGCATTTTCCCCATGTAACATCTTAGGTATTAACAGGTTCTGAAATCCTCTTCATATTTTGTCTGGGCTCCCCTGAGCTCTCTTTGGATTTATAGATACATTAGACTTGCCACTGATCATTATTTTCCATTTCTCTCTCTCTCTCTCTCTCTCTCTCTCTCTCTCTCTCTCTCTCTCTCTCTCTCTCCCCCTCTCCCCTTCTCCCCTTCTGCCTCTCTCCCTCTCTTTCTCTCTCCCCTCCTCTCTCTCTTTCCCTTTTTCTCTCTCCCCCTCTCTGTCTCTCTGTCTGTTTTTCTCTCTCTCTCCCTCTCCCTCTTTCTCCCTTCCTCTCTCTCTCTTTCCCTTTTTTTCTCTCTCCCCCCTGTCCATCTCTCTGACTCTGTTTCTCTCTCCCCCTTCCCCTCCCACCTTCTCTCTCTCTCTCTCTCTCTCTCTCTCTCTCTCTCTCTCTCTCTCTCTCTCTCTCTCTCTCTCTCTCTCTCTCTTCCTCCCCACCCCATACACACATACACACAGCTATCTTGCAGTATTAGGCAAAACAGATGCACAGAAATTTAAAAGACTTCTAGGTAAAAGCTTTAATTTCATTTGAAGAAATCTCATGTATTCCAAATCAACTGCTCTATCTCCTTTGGACTTGGAGCAGAAGCCCATTCGGGGTCCCTTGCAGGTTTTTTTCAGAGGATACTATATCTTTGTGATAATGAAAGCAGAGGCTAGAGCTCCCCCGGCAGCCTCTAGGGAAGGGGTCTCAGCCAAGGACCCTCGTCTCAGAGAAGAGAGAACGATAGGTACGTGCTACATAAATCTCCCACATGTGGCAGTCTTTGAAGCCAGTGCCAAACCCAAAGAGTAGCAGTGGGCCTCTGGAGGCCTCCCGCCAGCCCCTGGCCCTCCCGCGCAGTGGGCCGCCGTGCCGAGGGCAGGACGCAGAGGACGCCGGCCTTCGTGGGCATTAATCTCAGGTTCCACTCCACCAAATGAAGCCCGAGGCGCTGTCTTCCCCTCTGCGGTCCTCCTCGTCGTGGCTGTTTGCTGCTTCACCTGCCCCAGGTGACCAGGAGGGCCAGGTCATGGCGGAACGGGCCCCGACGTCATCTTTGCTTGGTTCACGCCTTTTCCGATAATGTACACCTCCAAGAACATGGCTAGGGTTTCTTTGCAACATCAATTGCATTTTCACTATAACTAGAGTATTTCAATGACTCAGTGAACAAATTTGAGTTCCTTTTTCATCACTGTATAAACTTAGTTTTTCCAGTGCTTTCCATGGCCAGGGCCCAAACACGGATGAGTTCCCAGCTTTTACAGTTTTTCTTTTCAAATTTGTCTTATAAAAGTGACCAAAAAATTAGACTGCTTGTGCAGAGGGGGAGGAAGGGTTGAGAAGGTAATGTGGGAACTTGGACGGAAACTATCACGTCACTGTCCATTTCGAAACTGTCAAGAACCTCACTAAATTTCCATGAAGATTATAACCGTTTGGTGAATGTTTTCGAATCAGTATTTGGTGGTACTCCACTCCTCCCCAAACCGGTGAAATTCTGGTGGTGTTTTTTTTAAGAATATTAGTTTTGGAAGACTGTATCCAGCTATATTTTTATAGCAATCCTAACAATGTCTATTTATCCTGACCTAACCAGTTATTTAAATAATTTTCAAAATCACCACCAATAATAAATGGCATGTAGGAAACTTATCTGCTGGTAATTGGGAAAAAATTCAGCATCTGTATTTATAAAATAAACTTGATTAGTATTTATTTTGAGAGTAAAGTGTGTTATTTACCTCCCTCTTCCTCTTCTTGAGTCCGGTCTTCATTGTTTTGAGTGTCCTATCAAAGCTGGAGAATGTGTGCTTATTAACAGTGGGACAATGGCTGACTTATGGCTTGTTTTATGTTACTTTGCATTTCAAGCTTTCAATACCTTAGAATCAATCATGTATTTTCATGATGGCTTCAGGAGCTGAAAGAGGATTTTGGAGGTCATCAATGTAATCTCTCACAGAGGTATCCCTGCTGGGCTTCTGTTCTGTGACAAGGATCTCATTACTTCCCAAGATAGCAAGATACCTGATTTTTTTAAAAATAAGTTTTTATTGATGTCTTTTGGTTTTTGTATCATTAGTTTTCTCAATCAGTCCTCCCATTCTCTCTCCCAGACAGCCGTCTCATGAAGCATCATATTCTTTTTTTTCTTTTAAAAATATTATTCCATGTTTACATTATTTCATTTTCTTTTCCTCCCCTCTTCCCTCCCTCCTCCTGGATCTAATAAGCACTTCCACAGGGTTATAGGAATGCTATCACTTATACCTATTTCCATATTATTCATTTTCACAATAGAGCAATCTTTTCAAACCAAAACCCCACCCCACCCATCATATATCCATATAAACAGATCAGAAGTCATTTGTTTTTCTTCTGTGTTTCTTTCTCTTGATGTGGATAGCGTCCCTTCTCATAAGTGTCTTGGGATTGTCTTGTAGTAGCAGTCCAGTACATTGGATAGTTCTACAATGTTTCATTTTTTGTGTACAATGTTCCCCTGGTTCTGCTCATTTCTCTCTGCATCAATTCCTGGAGGTCCTTCCAGTTCATATAGAAATCCTCCAAAAACATAATATTCTTAAAGGCGAATAATAATAACAGAGGAAAAAGTCAGCACAACTGATCAATATATTGAAAAAGTCCAAAAACATGTGCAATAACCTGTGGACCTCCTACCTCCATGAAGGGGTGAATTGGGGAGTAGCCTCTCTTTTCTTTCTGGTCCTGCTTGATAATTATAATTTTGTTGTGTTTGGTTTTTTTTTTTTCAGTTGTATGCTTTTCATTTATGTTGTCATTGCATATGTTGTTTTCTGCATCAGTTCATGTAGATCTTTCCAGGATTCTTTCTCTCAATTCATCACATTTATCATTTCTTACAGGATACATTCTTGCAGCTGTGAGAATTTATTTTTCAAATGCTATATTAATTCCTGTACATTAGAGAGATTTACTGTGTATTCCTGTGTCTAGGGTCTGGGTCAGAAATACCATTGAGTCTGCCATTTTTTGCATTTTCTTTGTCCTTGGGAATCCCACGGAATGTCTTCCTTTTAACAAAATTTGTTTTATAGATGAAGGGGAGACGAGTTTTTCTGATGTATGTGCAGTACTTTACCTGTCAATTTGGGGAAGGACTGAGGGTCTGATGAGCCACCTCTTGATTAGCTATCACTAATTAAAAATGTCTTGGGATGATCAAGAAAGGGACTGAATGATGAACTCCTAAAAATCTATTTATTGGACTGCCTGATCCAGTTTGAATCATTCCCTGGTTTGTGAAAGAGTCATATCATTTTATTAGTTATGATGCTGGCCTGACCAATAAACCTTGTATAATTAGTAAACTTATAATTTTACCCAAAAAACAGTTTCTTGAGATAATTTTAATCATAACAAAGCACAGTAATACTCCATTACAATCATGTACCACAATTTATTAAGCTCAATGAATGAGCATTTGCTTTGTTTCCAATTTTTAGCTATCACAAAGTGTTGCTATAAATATTTTTGTGTATACGGAGATCACCTTCTTATCGAAGCCTTCCTTGGAATATAAGACCAGTAATGGAATCTCTAGATCAACGGGTATGGGCATTTTAGTCATTTAGTTTACATAATTGCAGATTTCTTTCCCAAGATGGTTATGACAATTCACAGATCTACCAACAATGAATTAGTGTGCTTAATAAACCACAATTTCTCCAGCATTATGTAGGAAAATATAAGTGAGGTAATGGGGTCAACCAGGGATATTACAATAAACTAAGTGGTTTGTGGGAACACACTCTAGGATTTATGAGAGACTGGACCAGGGTGGAGAGACCAGAGTTTACTGGATTTCCCAGGAATGGCAGTTGATCTTAACTGTCACTCAGCTTCCACTAGACCAGAGTATAGTAACAGGCTAACAAGGTAAAAGGGACTTAACAGCTTTAATTATGTTAGACTAAAAGGTGGGAAAGGATTTCTATACTTAAAATCTAAGGGATAAAACCACAGGGCAATGGGAGGACTTATTCTACTCTTATCTAAGTGGTCTAAACTAACAGGACCCAAGGAGCTGTAAATGGAGTCTCTGGGTTTCTGCCTCAAACCTGGAACCTGCCAGGCTTGAGTACAGCTAGGACTTAGTGGCTTTGGGATTCTCACTGCAATCCACTGATGATCTCTGGATGCCAGGAGCTACAGTTGTCTCAGGAACCAAGTAGAGAGGGTTTTGCTTGAAGCACTGTCCTCCAGTTCTCAAACTTCACCTCTTCTCTTGGCTCTGTAGATCTTGTCCTTTTGCTAGATGCCACACCACACAGGATCCCAGGTGAAAACAGGAAGCAGGGCATCCTTTGCTCTGAGGTTTCCCAGGCTGGCAACAGTTTCTTGCCCACCACTAATGGAGTCCACACTCAGGGCACAGACATACTTCCTCCTCCTTCATTCCAACCTGGAATTCCCAGCTCCAGCTCTTTCCTGCTATGTACAACTTAATCAATACATAATCAATACCTAATCTAATCTTACTCATAACAATTACCACTATTTTTTGCCATCTTTGTCAATTTGTAGGATGTCCAATGAAGCTTCAGGAATATTTTAATTTGCATTTCTCTTACTATTAGTGAGTTGGAACTTTCATGTGCTGCTTTTGAGTAGTCCTTTAGCCATTTACCTATTGGAGAAAACAATTCTGTTTTTTAGCACCTCTGACTGTCAGGAAGTTTCTCCTGTACATTAAACAAAAAAAATCTCAGTCTGCCTTCTGAATTGTTGGTGCCCATCTAAAAATATGCCCCCCAGACTGGATAGTACTCCAGATGAGACCCAACCAAGGCAGAAGAAAAGGTACTACCAGCTCTCATTTTGAACATATCCTCTGTTAGACTTTGCTTCAAATAGTATAAGGTTATCCAAGATAGCCATGTCTCCCATCTTTTATTCAGGTGATTTATTTGTTTGAAACTAATGAAGAAATCTACATTTTTCCCTGCTATATTTTCATCTTTTTTTATTGATCCCCCTCCATAATATTTACAAAGATAGAAGAAGTCTCCCACATACAAACAAATTTCATTAGAATAGATGTTAATGGAACACTCCCTCTGGGGTGCTCTAGACTTGTCTTACAACTTGAGGTTGGGGACCCCAAAGGAGGCTGACTGAAGGTCTAGGTTTCTCATGTGCTTCTCACTAATAAGTAGCCATACATAATTCAAGATGGTAGAGCGAGAACATGGTTGTAAAGAGTTATTTGCAGTTACATACCCCTCCCCCGTTCCCCTATGAAGATAGGATTAACTCTTCCCCCTGCCCATTTTTAGATTTAATCACCAAAAGTATACACACCCCACTTATCCTAAGTAGGGGAGGTGTGCAAAAGTAGGTGATGAGTCAGAATCAACTGGCCGCCACCTGGGCAGTCCTAAGCAAATTTTAAGCTGTAATTGATGCATGTAAAATGGGAGGAAGGCGCAGGAAGTGATGCAAAAGAAGCACCTTTAAAAGAAGCGGGACCCCGCTGGAGCTGATCCAGGAGAGGGTGATGCGGGCAGACCTATGCTAGCAAAATCTCTTTCTAGTCCTGTTTTAGAACTTGCGGGGGATGTGAAGGCTGCGGCAGAGCAGTGTGTCAGTTCTCTGGATTTCTGATCTGTTCCCGCCTCATAAAAGAGGGCTAAGGGGCAGCTGGGTAGCTCAGTGGATTGAGAGTCAGGCCTAGAGACGGGAGGTCCTGGGTTCAAATCCGGCCTCAGACACTTCCCAGCTGTGTGACCCTGGGCAAGTCACTTGACCCCCATTGCCCACCCTTACCACTCTTTCACCTATGAGACAATACACAGAAGTTAAGGGTTTAAAAAAAAATAGCTGCCCACACAACAAATCGCAAAACAAAGATTCAAACCCATGAGCCCCTGAATCCAAATCCAGAAATGTTTTCACTGTCAGTGAATGAGCAGTGTCTTGTCATCCCGTGAGTAAGCTTATTCATTATACATCATTTTACCCCATTCATTATAGCAGATCCCTAAAGTATTCTTAGAAGTGCTTACTCATTTGACACAAAGCACTTGAAAAATCATAGAATATTTCTTATTCTGAATGAACTCTGTTCTTCCACAAACTCCATCTTAATCTCTGTTAATGAGGTTTTATTATATTTAAGTCAACTATTTCACTTTCTTCTTTTTTTATTTGGGATCTCTTCCACAAAATGATTACATGATTATACATATAAAATCTATATCAGATTGCTTACCATCTCATTGAGGGAGAGGAGAGGACCAGAAAAAGGAAGAAAATATGGAACCCAAAACCTTTTTAAAAAATTTTTTTTGATATTTTTACATGTAATAGGGGGCTAAAAAAAGTGGGCAATGATAATGCCATCAGGTTAAGTACAGCACACAGAGAAGCAAATTAACCTAATAGTTTATTTAGTATGTGATAAACCCCAAACCTCAGTTACTGAGGTAAGAACTCATTATTCAATAAAAATATTTGAGAAAGCTGGAAAACAATCTGGCAGATATTTGTTTTAGACCAACACCTCATACTATATATTAAGATAAACTCCAAGTGGGTCTATGACTTAGTATTAAAAGGTCACATCAGGGGGCAGCTGGGTAGCTCAGTGGATTGAGAGCCAGACCTAGAGACGGGAGGTCCTAGGTTCAAATCTGGCCTCAGACACTTCCCAGCTGTGTGACCCTGGGCAAGTCACTTGACCCCCATTGCCTACCCTTACCAATCTTCCACCTATAAGTCAATACACAGAAGTTAAGGGTTTAAAATTTAAAAAAAAAAAAAAAAGATCACATCATAAATCAGAGAAATGTTTCCTGTAAGAGATATAGATAGAAGATGAGTTCGTGACCAAATGAAATAGAGGCTCATATAAGATAAAATGAACAAATTTGATTACATAAAATTAATTTACCTAAATTTTTGCATAAGCAAAATCAGTGCAGCAAATATTAGAAATGAAACCATCAATTGGGGAAAAATATTTACAGAAAGTTTCCCTGATAAAGGACACATTTCCAAAATATCAAAGGAATTGACTCAAATTTGTAAAACTAAGAGCATTTACTGCTGATAAATGGTTAAAGTGTGCGAATGAGGAATCTTTAAAGGAAGAACTCCAAGCTATCAACAACAATGTAAAAAAATGCCCCAAATCACTAATAATAAGAGAAATTAAGACAACTCTGTGATTCTTTATAGCCATCAGATTGGCAAACATAACCAATGTTGAAGGGTCTGAGGAGAACAGGTATGTTACTATACTGTTCATGGAGTTGTAAATTGTTCCAGTAATTCTGGGGAAAATTTTGAAATATACACACACACACACACACACACACACACACACACACACACACACCCTTTAACCCAATGATACCACTATTAGGACAATAGCCAAAAAAGATGAAAGAGGGAAAGGACCATAGGTACAAAAATATTTATTGCAACTCTTTTTGTAGTGGCAAAGAACTGGAAACTAAGAAGTTGTTCATCAGTTTGGCAAATGGCTGAATAAATTGTGGTGTATGTATGCAATCAAATACTGTTACTCCATATGAAAGGATGAAAGGACAAATTCAGAATAACCAGAGATGTATGGATTGGTAAAGAGTGAAATGAGCAGAACCAGGAGAACAGTTTAAATAATAACATTGTAAAGCAAGCAACTTTGAAGGATTGATCAATACAATGACCAACCACCATTCCAGAGGAATCGAGATGAAGCATCCTATCTACCACCAGACAGAAATGATGGATTCAAGACACAGAATGAGACATACATTTTTGGACATGGCTAAAGAAAATGTTTTTCTTCATTATTCCTATTTGTTACAAGGGTTTTGTTTTTGTTTTTCCCCAATGGGAGGGAGAGAAAATACATGCTTATTAATTGAAGAAAAAATAAAAGTAAAATAAACATTATATAAAAAAAAAGCATTGTATTGGTTGCACAAGTCCCCAGAGGACCCCTGATCAAAACTTATACTCAATAAATCTCTACTAAGATTCCTTCTCTAGAAAATGAGTGGATTAGACTAGATCTCTAAGACCTCTTCACTTGCTAACATTCTTTAGTCTATGATCTCTGCCACCTCTAATATTCTACTTTCTAGCTTTGTTATTCCATGAATTACATTCTAAGATATCTTCCAGCTTTAATATTCTTTGTAATGTTTTGAATCCCCTCTCAGTTCTTACATTCTATATTCTAAAGTTCTTCTCCAGTTCTGACATTTTGTGTTTTAAGGTCCCTTCAGACTCTCACCATATGGTCCCTTCCATCTCTGACATTCTGGGTTCTCAGGTCTCTTCCACCTCTGACATTCTAGATTCTCAGGTCCCTTCCATCTCTGACATTCTGGGTTCTCAGGTTCCTTCCACCTCTGACATTCTAGATTCTCAGGTCCCTTCCATCTCTGACATTCTGGGTTCTAAGTCCCTTCCACCTCTGACATTCTGGGTTCTCAGGTTCCTTCCACCTCTGACATTCTGGGTTCTCAGGTTCCTTCCACCTCTGACATTCTGGGTTCTCAGGTTCCTTCCACCTCTGACATTCTGGGTTCTCAGAATCTCTGTTGGTTTCTTGAGTTCCTTCCATCGCTGACTTTCTGTGTCCTGAGGCTCCATCCCGTTCCCTGACATCATGGGAAGGATTTGTTGCTTAGGCTCCCATTTAGAAATAGGTATTAGTCTCTAGACAGACGTCAGCACCAGCCTCCCCTCCCGTCTCCTCACCTGGGCTGCTGGCAGGGCCACACGCTGATGGACAATGTTCACACTCCTCAAACAGTTTTGTTACCAGACTTCTAATGCCCTCCCTCAGTGGGAATATGAGTTGTTCTCACCCACTGCCAGGTGAACTAAGTCTGGCAAACATTGCACTTCTCTGTTGCCTTTTCCTCTTGTTTTCTTAAGCAACAGAAGTCTGAAAACGTCCAGTGCCTGGCCTCTTAAGCAAACTTATTTCTGGAAAAGCCTGGACTGAGCCCTGGGATGCCGGGGTTAGCCGTGGCTCTGTCACAGGCTCACCATCTTGACCTCAAAGAGGCCTCAGTTTCCCCCTATTTGAGGGTTAATAAAAAATCCTCCTCCCTGGAACTGTCAGCAGAATCAAATGAAATTCTGGGTGTGAAAGCACTTAAAAAAATAACATCTTGACATCTTTTAGCATCACCCAGAATCTTCCTTTGTCCCTTCCAGAAGAGCCACCCCATATAACCAAGAGAGCCAGAGAGAAGCAATTCAGGATAGCTCCCCACCCTAGGAGCTAGCCCAGCAGCATCTGGAACGTTCTGTACTTAAGATGCCTGTGCAAAGAAGAGAAGGAAGCGCCTTCCCCCCTTTCTTTGGGGCTAAATTCGGTCATTACCGATTCCACAGGTTGCCCTGCCATCATCCTTCCCATTTCCATGGTGGCAGCCATCTCCCATATCGGTTTCCTGAACCTGCTTATTTCTCCCTTCGTCAGTTTGTATTTAAGCACAAAAGGAACTTTTCAAAATTGAAATGACTGAGGAAAGGGGCTGTCGTTATCATCTCGACATGGACCGAAGGTGAATCGCTTCTTTCTGAGTCTCTGTTCTCGCTGTAAAGGGGGGAGAAAAGAATTCCTGCCCAGGAAATTCCTTGGCAGTGGCAGCGGATTAGGATGACTATTACTCAACTTTTCCTTCTCCTGCTCTCTAAGGGGCACCCTGTACCCCAGACAGGACATGCCGGGCCCCCTGGACATGGAGCATCCACTTCTGAGCTTTGCCCACGCCATCCCCCCCTACCCTTGAATGCCCCATGCCTGATCTTTGGCTCCTCCAACAGCAAGTCCCTTGTTCTCTAGGACTAATAATAATAACTCACAAGCCATTTCCAGCCTCCCCTTAATGCTAATGCTTCCCTCTAAGGTTAACTTCAAGCTATCCTGTTTATATCTAGTTTGTGCATGGTGGCTCCCCCATTAAATATTGAATTTCTGGTGAGCAAGGATTATTTTCCTTTTTTCTTTATGTCCTCCATGCTTAGCACAGGATCTGGCATCAATAAGAACTTGCTGACTTCAAGGTTTATAAAGCATTTTTCCCACAGTTAACTCTGGGAAACAGGAAGGGTGTGCGTTATTATCCCCATTGAACAAATATGGAGGAGAAGCTCAGAGAGATTGCGTTAGCAGGGATCATGAAGGTGATGCAGTGGATGGGGCGCTGAGCCAAGAGCCAGGAAGATTCATCTTCCTGAGTTAAAATGTGGCCTTTGACACTTACTAGCTGTGTGACCCTGGGCAAGTCACTTACCTCTGTTCGCCTCAATTTCCTTTTCTGTAAAGTGAGCTGGAGTAGGAAATGGCAAGCCACTCCAGTTTCTCTGCCCCATAAGCCCGAAATGGGGTCATAAAGAGTCAGACATGACTGAAACAACTCAACAGCCACAACAAAGTCAGTGATAGAATCGGGACTCAAGCCTGGATCTCCTAAATTCCATGCCACCCAATGATCTTTTCACTAGCATCATTGACCACTCCTTCACTCATTGCTCTCTCTGTTCTGAACTTTTGCAGCACTTAGAACAACTTAGGACTCAATTATACTTTATAGTGAATTATATCATCCATAATGATTCCACAATATTAAGTGTAACCCAAGTCCCAAAGCCTAGTGATATGGGACTTTCTTCTCATTGGTGGAGATCAAGGTCCTGCAGCTGTGGAGGAATAGTACGGAGTTGGCAAGAGCAGGATTGAAGAGCTCTGCTTTCTCCAGTCCTTCTTCAGACTCACTTGAGTACTTGGGTTCTTCTGGTTTTAAGACAGAAGATGGAAGATACCCTCCCCACTTCTGGTTGCTGAAGGAAAAGACTCTGGGAAGAAGCTGAAAAGAGAAGGACTGGTAGTCTCCATCATGTCCCTGTTCCCACTTAGAGGAACTTCCCCTTGGGTGACTCTTCCCTCACACACACTCTTCCTCTCTCTCTGTCTCTGTCTCTCCCTGTCCCTCCCTCCCTCCCTTCCTCTCCTCCCCCCCCCATCTCTCTACTCTCTGTCTCCTCCTCTTCCCCTCCTTCCCTCTCCCCTCCTCTCTCTCTGATTCTCTACTCTCTCTGTCTCCATCTCCCCCTTCATCACTCCCCCACTCTCTCTCCCTCCCTGTCTCTGTCTCTCTTCCTCTCCTTCTTCCTCTCTCTCTCTGTCTCTCTCCCTCCCCCTCCCATCTCTGTCTGTCTGTCTCTCTCTGCCTCTCTGTCTCCCCCTCCCTCCCACCCTTCCTCTCTCCCTGCCCTGGTTCAGCTGAGTTACCACTCTCTCATTATTACTACTGAGTTACCACTCCTTCACTTTTTATTGTTTGGTATATATTCTCCCTTCTCCCATTTTTGTTTTGCTTTCAATTTAGATAGATGAATTTCTTTCTACCTGTTATGTATGTGCTGTGTCCATTATGGAATTGGAAGAAGTGAGGAAAAGATCAAGCATGGATATAAAGCTTAGATCCTTCTTTCCTTAGTAAGAAATGCCAGTTAGAAGTTGAGCTTAAATCTGAAAGCCATATCCCATAGGCTAATAATATTTAAGGGAACAAAGAGATTATTTCAGCCCCATGCTCCTTCTCTCCAAAGAGAGCAGAATGGCCAAGCTTTGGGCTAAACTTCCTGCTTCCTCTCCTGGAAGGAATTTAAAGTCTTTCTTGGAGAAGGACAGGGGGGGAAACTGTAGAAGCCTCCTTTTGAGTCAAATGATGACACCCTCCTGTTACATTTTGGGGGGGACAGTATCAACTCCCCAGTCACTTTGTGCATTCTTCCTCTTCCCTTTTCTCCAGCAATTTGCTGGGCTAGTCCCAGACATACTCCATTCAGCAAGCCCTTCCAGCTTTGGTGGACCCAGAAGCATCTATTCTGCTAACAGCCTTCAAAACCCCAGGATTGCCTCAACCCCCACTATAATGAGGGAGGGGTCTGTAGGAAAAGATCTGCTCTTCCTCTCTGTTGATCTCACGGTTCCTTGTGCTTTTCACTTTGTAGAGTCATTTTTCACACCCATTCTCTCATGCCACCTCAGAATAGCCCATGAGGGTAGTCATTGTCAGAAGATTCCAGAGTGCCCCCCTCCCTTTTAATTAAGGGAAAACTGAGACCCAGAGTAATGAAAGGACTTGCCTAAGATTACACTGGGACTCAAACATAACCAGGACTGAAACCCAGGTGTCTAGACTCACAATTTAATGCCCTTTCCTCAATACCGAGAGCTCATATTTTTCACTCTCCTCTCCCACCTCTAATTCCCTTTCCCCTGTAAATCTCACCTTCCCTTGGCCTCAGGCCAACTGGTAAAAATGTTCTGTTCCAGGAGTATGTTATGTTGTCTTTGCCTCTTGACTCTGGTATCCCATTGATAAGCAGGTAGGTTAAACCTAACGAGGATGTATCTTCCTTTGAGTGGAAAACAAGTGTCCTCACTCCCAGGCACAGTGAATTCCATATCCATTCTCCTTTGTCCAATCCTGGGCTCCTCCTGCCATCTTGGCCAGTACAGTCCCCCAAAGAGCAAACAGCCTAAGATACCATGTTGCTTGAATTGATGAAGTGACCTCCAGAGAGATTCTGGAATTAAGGGGTATGCTTAGGATCTAGGTCATGGGTTGGTTTTTGTTTTCTTGTCTCCACTGGGTCTAATGTAGACCCTGAAGAAGAAAGGAAAATTCTGTCTAAAGTAGGGGAGGAAATGGCAGAATTGAACTAAAGGAAGCTCTTTTTAAATGCCTTGTAACTTCACTTCCCCCTAAATTACTGAGAAATGGAGGATGTGATGGAGATTTAACTATTCAAAAATTTCCTAAGCTCTTGGTAAAACAAACCATAATATTTTAGAAAGAAGACAACATACCACCAGGGGTGGAGTCAAGATGGAGGAGTAACTAGAGAGCAGCACCATCTCACCATGAAAATCTCTCTGACCAAGAGCAAAATATCACCACAAAACGAATATAGGAGTGAAAACCAAAATATCACCACAAAACAAATATAAATGTGAAGTAACAAACAAGGAGACAGAGTGAAACAACTCCCAAAAGAGGAGAAAACCAAAAGGTAGGCAGAGACCATCTGGGGAACTTGGATCAGAGGGAAGCAGAGCTAGCAGGAGGCATAGCAGTGAGTGAAGAGCACACCAAGAGCAAGCCACCCCCACACCTCGACACTCACAGGTTCCAAGTTTAAACCCTGTCTAGCAGGCATATCCTGAGATCCTGCCGAGGCAAGTAGTAGTACAAGCCAACTCACGCCCCTTGAAATTTCAAACCTGTGGAGAAGTCAGGAGTCCCCACCTAGGGCAATCTGGGTTGAAGGGGAATGATCCACGTGGGCCAAGAATGAAGCCAGGAATCCCAGTCTGGGTTTGGGGTGAAGACACAGTTCTCAGGGGGAGCCACCCCAGGATCTTTTTGCCCAAAACTAAGGGTAGAGCTCCAGGACAGGGCAATTGAAGGTGTGCCTGATTAAATCAAGAACACCTTGAGATTAAAAAAAAATTAAGCCTAAGTTTGGGGCTAGAATCTGATTAGCACCTGACCTGATCAAGTGCAGAGTGATCAAAAGCTTACACCCAAGCCTGAGCCTGAGGAAAATCTTTAAGTTAGCAACATCTCAAGAGTCAATTGAATCAGCACAGGGAGGACACTATCAGAGCTCTCAGCCCTCAGACCATCTGGTAAACTTGTAACAACCCAGAAAATAAACCAAAAACAGCATCAAGGAAGGACTAAAATTTAAGAGGGTACTCCAACTTCCCAGAAAACAGAGCCTACCTGTAGTTAGATAGGAAAAATGAGCAAACAACCAAATAAGAACCTAACTCTAAAGCAGTTTTATGGAGACAAAAAGCAAGGTGCAGACACAAAAGGGGACATCAAATGAAAAGGAAACACATGCAAAGTCCAAAAGAAAAATATGGAATGGACACAGAGTCTGGAAGAGTACAAAAAGACTTCAAAAACCAATTAAGAGAGGTAGAGGAAAAGTGGCAAAGAGAAATGAAAGTGATGCAAGAAGAAAGGAAAGTGATACAAGAAGAAAGGAAATTTATGCAAGAAGAAATGAAAGTGATATAAGCAGAAATGGGCCAATTGAAAAAGGAGAATCAAAAACTGGCAAAGGAAAATCGGGTCTTAAAAATCAGAACTGGCCATCCAGAAACTAATGATTTCATGAGAAATCAAGAAAGGATAAATCAGAATCAAAGGAATGAAAAAACAGAGGAAAACTTAAAATATCTTATTGAAAGAACAACTGACCTAGAAAATAGATCTAGGAGAGAATCTGAGAATTATTGGATGGCTTGAAAGCCATGATGATGAAAAAGACCTTGGATATCATATTACAAGAAATTATCAAAGATAACTGCCCCGAGATCCTTGAACAAGAAAATAAAATTGAAATTGAAAGAATTCACAGATTGCCTCCAGAAAGAAACTCTCAACTAACAACTCCCAGGAATGTAATAGCTAAATTCAAGAGCCATCAAGTCAAGTTAAAAATAATTCAAACAGCCAGAAATAAACCATTCAAATACCATGGAGCTACAATCAGGATCACTCAGGGCCTAGCAGCCTCTACATTAAAGGATAAAAAGGTATGAAATATGATCTTCAGGAAGGTAAAAGATTTGGGTTTACTACCAAGAGTCACCTATCCAGCAAAACTGAATATATTCTTTCAGAGGAAAAAATGGTCATTCAATAAGATAGAAGATTTCCAAGCATTCCTGAGGAATAAACCAGACCTAAACAAAAAAATTTGAAGGCCAAATACAAGACACAAGAGAAGCCCAGAAAGGTGGATAAGAAAGAGAAAATGTAAGGGACTCATTAAGGTAAAAATGTTTATATGTCTACATGGAAAGAGGATCTCTGCAACTTTCAAAAATTACTCTTAATAGTAGATAAGATAGAAGGAATTTACACAGAAAGAGAGTGAAGCAAGCTGATTCTGATAATATATGTATGTGATGATATTTGGTGATATGATGTATATGTAAATGTGATGATATGGAATAGTATGTATGCATATGAATGACATGTAAAAAATCAATCAAGGGCTGAAAGAGAAAATTGCACTGAGAGAAAAGGGAAGGGAGAAATAGAATAGGATAAATTATATAACATAAAGAGGTGAGAAAAATCAATACAGAGAGGAGAGGATAAAGGTGGTGACAGGTAACTGGCTCAGAGGAAAAAAGGTATTCTCAGTGGAGTATAGAATTCTATCACCCTACAGAGAAGAAGAAGGAAAACAAGGGAAGGGGGAGGGGTAATTGAAGGGAGGGGAACTGGAGCAAAATAGAAAGCAAAATACTGGTGAGGAGGAACAGAGTGAAAGGGAATAGAGCAGGATCTAGAGGGGATAATATTATGGAGAGCAATACACAATTAATAATCGTAATGTTAAGTATGAATGGAATGAACTCACTCATTAAATGGAAGTGGATAGCAGAGTGGATTAAATCAGAATCCTACTATATGTTGTTTACAAAAAACACATTTAAGGCAAGGTGACACACACAGATTCAAGGTAAAAGGCTGGAGCAGAATTTATTATACATCATCTAAAGTTAAAAAAGCAGGGGGCAGCTGGGTAGCTCAGTGGATTGAGAGTCAGGCCTAGAGATGGGAGGTCCTAGGTTCAAATCCGGCCTTAGACACTTCCCAGCTGTGTGACCCTGGGCAAGTCACTTGACCCCTATTGCCCACCCTTACCAATATTCCACCTGGGAGCCAATACACAGAAGTTAAGGGTTTAAAAAATAAAAATAAATAAAATAAAGTTAAAAAAGCAGGAGTGGCAATCATGATACCAGACAAAGCCAAAGTAGAAATTGATCTGATTAAAAGAGATAAGGAAGGAAATTACATTTTGCTAAAAGGAACTATAAACAATAAATAGTATCAATACTAAACATTTATGCACCAAATGGTATAGCATCTAGATTTGTAAGGAAAAAAGTGAAGGAACTCAAGAAGGAAATAGATAATAAGACCATACTAGTGGGGGATCTCAATATTCTCCTTTCAGAACTAGACAAATTTAACACAAAAATAAATAAGAAAGAAGGGAAGTAAATGAAATGCTAGAAAAGGTAGAGTTAATAGCTATCTGGAGAAAACAGAATAGGGATAAAAGGGAATATACCTTCTTCATAGCAGTACATGGCACATATACAAAGACCAACCATGTACTAGGGCATAGAAATATTGCAAACAAATGCAGAAAAGCAGAAATAATAAATGTCACTTTTTCAGATCATCATATGATAAAAATTATAATTAACAAGGGTCCATGGAAAGGCAAATTTAAAGTTAATTGGAAACTAAATAATCTAATCTAATAACAATTCTTCAAAATGGGTGTGTCAAAGAAGAAATCATAGAAACAATCATAGACTTCATTAAAGAGAATGACAATGAGGAGACATCATTTCAAAACTATGGGATACAGTCAAAATAGTACTTGGGAAAAATTTATATTGTTGAATGCCTATACCAACAAAATAGAGAGGAAAGAGATCAATGAATTGGGCTTGCAACTTAAAAAAATTAGAAAAAGAACAAATTTAAAATCCCCAGATAAGAACTAAATTGGAAATCCTAAAAATTAAAGGAAAAATTAATTAAATTGAAAGAAAAGAACTATTGAACTAATAAATAAGACTAGGAGCTGGTACTTTTATAAAACAAATGAAATAAATGAAGTACTAGTTAATATAATAAAAAAAAAGAGAAGAGCATCAAATTAACAGTATCAAAGATGAAAAGGGTGATCTCACCTCTAGTGAAGAGGAAATTAAGGTAATTATTAAGAATTACTTCGCTCAATTATATGGCAATAAATATGACTATCTAGGTAAAATTGATAAATATTTACAAATATATAAATTGCCTAGATTAAAAAAGAGGAAATAGAATATTTAAATAATCCCATCTCAGAAAAAGAAATTTGAACAAGCCATCAAGGAACTTCCTAAGAAAAAATCCCTAGGGCCAGATGGATTCACAAGTGAAGTCTATCAAACATTTAAAGAACAACTAATCCCAACACTCTACAAATTATTTGACAAAATAAACAAAGAATGAATCTTACCAAATTATTTTTTAAGGGACAAATATGGCACTGATTCCAAAGCCAGACAGACCAAAAACAGAGAAAGAAAACTATAGACCAATCTCCTTAATGAACATAGATGCAAAAATCTTAAATAGAATACTAGCAAAAAAACTCTAGGAAGTTATCATGAGAATTATTCACTATGATCAGGTGAGATTTATACCAGGACCATGCATATAACTGACCATATCAATAATCAAACCAATAGAAATCACATGGTTATCTCAATAGATGCAGAAAAAGCTTTTGACAAAATACAACACTCATTCCTATTGAAAACACTAGAAAGGATAGAAATAGAAGGGTCATTCCTCAAAATAATAAGCAATATATATTTAAAACAGTCAGCAAGTATCATCTGCAATGGGGACAAGTTAGAAGCCTTCCCAGTAATATCAGGAGTGAAGATAGGATGCCCATTATCACCTCTATTATTTAATATTTTCTAGAAATGCTAGCAGTAGCAATTAGGCAACAAGGAAACTAAACTATCACTCTTTGCAGATGATATGATCGTATACTTAAAGGACCCCAGAAAATCAACTAAAAGGCTAGTGGAAATAATTAACAACTTCAGCAAAGTTGCAGGGTACAAGATAAACCCACAAAAATCATCAGCATTTCTATATATTTCTAACACAGCATAGCAGCAAGGAGTTAGAAAGAGAAACTCCATTTAAAGTCACTCTAGACAATATAAAATATTTAAGAATCTATCTGTCAAGACAAACACAGGAATTATATAAACAAAACTACAAAACACTTTTCACACAGTTAAAACTAGATCTAAAAAATTGGAAAAACATTAATTGTTCCTGGATAGGATGAGCTAATATCATAAAAATGACAATCATACGTAAATTAATCTACTTATTCAATGCCATACCTATCAAACTACCAAAAAACTTTTTTATAGAATTAGAAAAAAATTATATCAAAGTCCATCTGGAAGAACAAAAGATCAAGAATAAATATCAAGGAAAATAATGAAAAAAAGTGTAAAGGATGGGGGCCTTACAGTACCAGATCTTAAACTGTACTATAAAGCAGTGATTATCAAAACAATATGATACTGGCTAAGAGACAGAAGGGAGAATCAATGGAATAGACTAGGGGTAAATGACCTCAGTAAGCTTGTGTTTGATAAACCCCAAAACCCCAGCTTTTGGGAGAAGAACTCACTATTTGACAAGAACTTCTGGGAAAATTGGAAAACAGTATGGGAAAAATTGTTTAGATCAACATCTCACACTCTATACCAAGATAAATTCAAAATAGGTAAATATAAAGAGTGAAATCATAAATAAATTAGTTGAACATAGAATAGTATACCTGTCAGATCTGTGGGAAAGGAAGGAATTTAAGATGAAGCAAGAGATAGAGAATATTGTGAAATATAAAATGAATGACTGATTATATCAAATTAAAAAGGTTTTATACAAACAAAACCAATGCAACCAAAATTAGAAAGAAATCAACAAACTGGGAGAATATTTTTATAACAAAACTCTCTAACAAAGGTTTAATATCCCAAATATATAAGGAACTAGGTCAAATCTGCAAAAAAATCAAGCCATTCCCCAATCGACAAATGGTCAAGGGAACATGAATAGGCAGTTTTCACACAATGAAATCAAAACTATCAATAAGCACATGAAAAAGTGTCCTAAATACCTCCTGATTAGAGAAATGCAAATTAAAACAATTCCAAGGTACCACCTTGCACCTAGCAGACTGACCAATATGGCAGCAAAAGAAAATGATGAATGTTGTAAGGGACGTGGCAAAATTGGGACACCAATACAGTGCTAGTGGAGTTATAAATTGGTCCAAACATTCTGGAAGGCAATTTGGAACTATGCACAAAGGACTATAATAGAATGCCTGCCCTTTGACCCATCCATACCACTGCTGGGTTTGTACCCCAAAGAGATAAAAGGAAGAAGACTTGTAAAAAAATATTTACAGCCGCACTCTTTGAAGTGGCAAAAAATTTGAAAATGAGGGTGTGTCCATCAATTGGGGAATGGCTGAACAAATTATGGTATCTGCTGGTGCTGGAATACTATTGTGCTTAAAGGAATAATGAACTGGAGGAATTCCATGTGAACTGGAGAGACCTCCAGGAATTGATGTAGAGTGAAAAGAGCAGAACCAGGAGAACACTGTATACAGAGACTGATATACTGTGGTAAAATCAAATGTAATGGACTTCTGTACTAGCAGCAGTGCAATGACCCAGGACAATTCTGAGGGACTTAGGAGAAAGAACACTATCCACATCCAGAGAAAGAACTGAGGGAACAGAAATATATTAGAAAAATATATGATTGATCACATAATGTGATGGGAATATGATTAGGGTTTTGATGTTAAATAATCATGCTACTGCTGATATGAATAACATGGAAATAGGTTTTGAACAATGATGCAGGTATAACCCAGTGGAACTGCTTGTCATATTTGGGAGGGGGAGGAAAAGGGGTGGGGAATCATGAATCATGTAACCATGTAAAAATATTCTAAATAAAAAAAGGGTGGTAGTTGTGGGGGGAAGATAACATACCACCATTCAGAATAACATTGACTAGCCTTATTTGTAGGTAAAGTATACCATTGCCTAATGGTTTTGATTTGAGGGATATCAGGAAATTCCTCACCCCAAAAAATCTCCCTTTTTAAATCTACACAATAATAGAATCTCCACCATTAAAGATTCGGTCCTCTGAGTTAAGGCACTGCCCTCTGAGTCCTTTAAAAATGCAATTCCTAAGAAGCAAAACATTATAACTGCCTTTATAGTCCCAGATCTTTAGTAGAAGTGCTTGACACATAGTCGGCACTTAATATGTATTTGTTGATTGATTTTTATCTGGCTTATACTGAGAAAATTCTGAAAAACTGTGTGTTGCTTAAAATCATAGAGCTAGTAGGTATCTAACGAGGAAGCTAGTGTGGCACAATGGAAGGAGGACTGATTCTGGAGTCAGAGAATGAGGATTCACATATAATCTAATGAGTAAAACTATCATAACTGATATGACATGATATAATGCAACACAATATAATGTGCATGTGTGATTTGTCACACATGTGTTTGTCATTCATCAACTATGCACAATATATCATTTAGAAGAAAACAGAGGTTCTCCACCAGCCAACATGACACCATCCATATGTGGAGCCATCAGTTACAGCAAATGGAGAAATTTGGAATGCTGTGGATAAATTTACTTACCTTGGCAGTATATTTTCCAAGGATGTACACATAGATGATGGGGTTGTTGCACTCGTTGCCAGAGCTAGCTCAGTATTTGGGAGATTCCAAAGGAAAGTGTGAGAAAATAGAAGGTTAGAAGGCTGCCTAACAAACTAAAGGTTAGATCTATTGTACTGACTTCATTGTTCTATGTCCTTCGATTTGAATTGTCTTAGGTAAGTTCTGAAGATCACTTGGCAAGACAAGGTACTAGACATTGAGGTCCTTTCTTGAGTTGGACTGCCAAGCATTCGAACTCTACTGCAGAGTACAACTCAGATGGGTGGGTCACATTGTTCAAATACCAAATATAGTTTTGTCTAAAAGACTATTTTACAGAGAACTCACACAAGGTAGGCACTCACATGGAGGTCAGTAGAAGGGATACAAGGATACTCTCAGAGTCTCCAAATAACTTTAGTATTGATTGTGAGACATGGAAGACATAGGACCATCCAACATGGCATGCCCACATCAAAGAAAGCATCATCCTCTACAAAGCAGAATTGCAGTAACTCAAAAGAAACATGAAATGCATAGATTTATTGATTTATTATTATTTTTTAAGTTTTTATTTTGAAAATTTTCCCATAGTTACATGTTTCATGTTCTTTCCCTCTCCCCAAACCCTCCTAACCCCCCTTAACTGATGCATAATTCTGCTAGGTTTTACATGTATCATTAATCAAGACCTAATTCCATATTATTGATAGTTGGACTAGAGTTAATGTTTAGTGTCTATATCCCCAATAATATCACCATCAGCCCACATTTTCACGCAGTTGTTTTTCTTCTGTGTTTCTCCTCCCACAGTTCTTCCTCTGAATGTGGCTAGTTTTCTTTCTCATGAGTCCCTCAGCCTTGCTTTGGATCCTTGCATGAGATGCACAGATTTAGAGATATCTCCATCCCAAATATTCACAGGGAGACCAGAGCCAAGATGGCAGAGTTGAAGCAGCCAACCTTAAAATAATGCCTCAAAATAAATCCTGGATTGACGGATCCAATAAGGGGATGGAGTGAAGCAACTCTCTTGCAGAAAACAACTTGGAAGGTAGGCAGAGAGGGTACATCTCACTGGAGTAAGAGGGGAGTGCAGCTGGAAGCAAGCCTCATCAAGGAGTACCAGCTCAAGCCAAAAGCAAGACACCCATCCTACTGCTACAGATTCTGAACCTGAGCCCAAACCAACTTCAAGACCCCAAAACTTTGCCTAAACCACCAGCAGAACACTCTACACACACCTTTGATGTTCAAGGCCCTAGTGCAAGCCAGCAGTGAGGCCCCAAGTTCTAGTGCAAAGCAGTCCACAGTACACCTGACTGGGGTGGGTCAAGAATGAGACCCCAAACCCCTGCCTAAGCTTACAGTGAAGACCCAAACCCCAGCACAAGGCAGTTCACAATTGCCTGGCTGTTGCTAGCCTAAGGGGAGGCTCAGAACCCTACCCAAGCCTGCAGTGAGGCCCCAAGCAAGGCAAGGCAGTCTGCAGAGCATCAGTCCTGTGTAAGTCCTGAGGTCCAAGGCCCATGCCCAGTCCCAAGATGAGTCCCTGAGCCCCAGCACAGTGCTCTGAGCCCTGCAAGTCATCAGCAATCCCTAAAGGATACTGAATCAGCAGTGGGAGGTGGATTTCAGAGCTCTCAGTCCACAGGCCATCATATAACTTTGGAAGAACCAAAACTTGATAAACCCAGAACTACAGCTGAGAGTAGCTGCAAGGAAAAACTGAAGTTTAAGAGAGCAGAACCCACCTTTAAGATAAAAGTAAAAGTTGAAATTAAAAAAAGGCTAGGAAAATAAGCAGGAAGAGTTCTATTTAAAAAAAAAAACAAATAAAATAAGTAGCACACTGGTTAATTTGATTTTAAAAAGAAAAGAAGAAAATCAAATTACCAATATAAAAAAGGAAAAGAATGAATTTACCAACAAAGGAGAGGAAATTAAAGCAATCATTAGAGCTATTTTGCCCAATTATATGACAATAAATCTGACAATCTATGTGAAATGGATAGATATTTCAAAAAACATAAATTTCCCAGATAAACAAAAGAGAAAATAGAATACCTAAATAATCCCATCTCAGAAAAATAAATTGAATAAACCATCAATGGACTCCCCAAGAAAACATACCCAGGGCCAAATGGATTCCCAAATGAATTCTATCAAACATTTAAAGAACAATTGATCCCAATTCAGTAAATATAGGTAAAGCAGCACCTGTGTTCAAGAAACTAAAGGAGATTTCTTTAAAAAACAAAATATAGGGGGAAGCTGGGTGGCTCAATGGATTGAGAGTCAGGCCTAGAGATGGGAGGTCCTAGGTTCAAATC
>NC_058132.1:98077496-98107262 GCF_016433145.1 Gracilinanus agilis
AGAGAGAGAGAGAGAGAGAGAGAGAGAGAGAGAGAGAGAGAGAGAGAAAGAGAGAGAGAGAGAGAGAGAGAGAGAGTGTGTGTGTGTGTGTGTGTGTGTGTGTGTGTGTGTTTTGAGGGAAAAGATGGGAAGAAAAGAAAAATAAATGCTTATTAATTCATTTAAAAAATAAAATTTAGAGGGCAACTGGGTAGCTCAGTGGATTGAGAGCCAGGCCTAGAGACAGGAGGTCCTGGGTTCAAATTTGACCTCAGACATTTCCCAGCAGTGTGACCCTGGGCAAGTCACTTAACCCCCTTTGCCTAGCCCTTACAGCTCTTTTGCCTTGGAGCCAATTCACAGTAGTGATTCTAAGAAGGTAAGGGTTTAAAAAAGAAATAAATAAAATTTAAAAAGAAATAAAAATAAAATTTAATTAACTAAAAGAAAACGGAGCATCTTAATCACGATTAAGAAAAATGTGGATCATACTTTTCTATGAAGTAGATTCTTGAGAAAAGAGAAGAAAAATAGTTTGTTTTGATGTTAAGTGGGCCAGATTTCTTCTCCATCCTCTACTTCTCCTAGTACCAATACCACAGCCACTATTGCTACTACAATTACTACTACTACTACTACTACTACTACTACCACCACCACCAATAGTAATACCTAAGTACTCTTAAGGTTTGTGAAGTTTTACAAACATTTCATTTGATCTTCATAATAGCTGCAGTAGATACTACTATCATCCCCATTTTACAGATGAGAAAATTGAGGCTGAAAGTGTCTCAGTGATTTGCCCAAGGTCACAGAGTTAGTAAGCGTCTGAAGTAGGGTTTGAACTTAGGTCTTCCTGGATTCCAAGTCCCACTCTCAACATCACCTCCTTTCTCTCTGAAATAAGGAAAGTTAATTAAACTTCATGATTTTAATTTTTTTTAATTTTAATTAATTTATTAAATACCCTTACCTTCCATCTTAGAATCAATTCTTTGTTCCAAGGTAGAAGAGCAGTAAGGGCTAGACAATGGGGTTAAGTGACTTGCCCAGGGTCACACAGCTAGGAAGTGTCTGAGGCCAGATTTGAACCCAGGACCTCCCATCTCTAGGCCTGGCTCTCCACTGAGCTGAGCCACCCAGCTGCCCCCAAACTTCATGATTTTTAAAGGGCCTTTGCAACATAAAGTCATGTATTCCAAGTTTTCTCCAAACTCCAATATTCTATTCTCTAACTCCACAGCAACACCCAGTTGCTTCTTCTTAGTACCAAAGCTGAAGCCCAACCCCAATGCTTCAAGGCTGCCTGTCCAAGGTGCTTCCTACTCTGTTCTCTGCTTCTCCAAATATGTTATTTTCTGAATTCTGCAAGGCACTCTCCAGCTCTGAAGTCCTTTTTTTAAAAGCCCTGACAATATCTTTTAAGAGGGAAATGATTTGGCCTGACTCCATTAAAATATGACAGAAGGATGCATTACTTACTATGGCCATGTCGATGGCACAGAAATGGATGGGCACTGACCCCCTCACCAAGAGAAACAAGAAGCCTGGGCTTCTGACAGTCCCAGGAGGGAACGAGGCAGAGAGGAAACCTCTTCTGTACACATAGATGTGTTTGTATTTCATGGACGTATGTTTTTGTTTTGTTTTTCAGTTTTTTTAACCCTGAAATTCACAATGGGCCCATTAGTTGTAGAGGGATATGTGTGTGTGTGTGTGTGTGTGTTTTATTTTCCCCCTTTCCCACCAGGCCCCAGCAGGAAACCCTCCTTGGCCCCGAGCCCGCCAAGGGTCCCCGGCTGCATTGACTCATATTGTTTGGTGGGAGATAATTATGTCACCGAGGTGGAAAGATTGGTCTGTCCTGCCTGCCCTGGTTCTGTGATAGACACCCCTCTCTCAGGCCTCTAATCTTGGGGGATTTCTCTTGGGGCCTTCAACACCATTGGACAGACAGACACAACTAAGCACTGGTTTAACCTCTTTGTGTCCGGACCTTGGAAATACAGGGCTCTGGGTTGTTCTTCCTCTTGTTAGTGGTTGGGGAAGTCACCTTGGCCTAGTGGGCCTGGGAGTCAAGAGATCTCTGCACTCTCTAGACAGAGACTAAGAAAGACAGAAAGAAACTGAGACAGAGAGACCCAGAGAGACAGGGAGAGAGAGAGAATGCTAGTGGTCCACCACTCACTTGCTCAAGGGTGAACTAAAAAAAGCCAGGCATTCAATAAGCCTCAGTTCCCTCCCCTGTAAAATGAGGGAAGCTAAACTTCAAGATTTTTAAGGGTCTTTGCCACTCTATAACTTTACATCATACGTTCTAAACCTCCTCTCATCCTCCAATATTCTATATTCTAGTGTCCCTTTCAGCTCTATCATTTGGTGTTCTAAGGCTCCTTCCAGCACTGACATTCCATGATCTCTATGTTGTCTCTTCCAGCTTAGAGAATAATTTAAGACTCTGACATTCTGTGACTAAGGTGATGTTTTTAGGGGAGGGAAAAGCAGGAAATCACAAAGGGCCTCCAGCTTTGGAAAATCCATAAGTTTTCTTTCTGTGGCCTGTATTTTGGATGGGCCAGACTTCTTCCCAAGCAGGAGGTATGAGAAACAAGGAAAAAGGCCAAGGCTGTTCCCCGCACTGCTCTGTAGCCAGGTACCTGGAGAGATGGCAGGGAAGGCCTGAGCCACTGCATGTTGGGTGAATCCACTGGGCTCTCGAAGGGCAAAGTTAATCTGTCAAACTAGAGGGATTATAGTGTAATAAAAGTCGTACACTGGAAAATATGTGACCTGCGTCTATTATGTCAGGTGCGAGGACGGAGGGGAATACTCTGAGGTGGAATTATCCAGCCCCAGACTCCGGGAAAGCCATCACTGGCTCTGTGAAGGACCAGACAAAAGACACAAAAGTTAACCCTTCCCTGCCTCCCAGGCCCTGCCCCCTAGCAGCTCCCACTCTGGCTACAGAATCAAGATCACCAGAATAATCAGATAACAGGTCAGAGTGTCATCAAGTGCTTGGCTATAGAGTCCTGGCAGTAATGCTCCCAGATATCAGAGGAAGGAAATATCAGGAGGGCTATGGCGATGGGATAGGGTGGCACTTGGGTAGGGGCTTTGAAGGATGGGGAGAATCTGAATATGCTGGCCCGCAGAGTCAGTAAGCCAAGTTTCTAGTCCTAGTTCCAACACTTACTACAGGACCGTGGATGGCCCATTTTATTGCCCTGCGCCTCAGTTTCACCATCTTTCAAATAGGGATAACGATGCCAGCATCATCTATCTCACAGGGTTGCTGCAAACCTTGAAAAGACTTCAGAAACATGAATTGTTGGGAGTTGTTAACAGGAGTGGGAGGATGGGAGGGGGGAGGAGGACCAGGAAGGAGGGATATGCTTGTATGGCTGTATGAAATGAATATAAAATGTAAGCCCTTCCCGGCACACGTGCACTGAGTCAGGACGCCAACAAGTCATGTGACTAACGGGCCGCATGGCTGCCAGGAGTCCCGACTTCCCCAAAGGGCTGGCGGAAGTCCCCACATAGCAGGTGACCAGACTCGGGCCCCAGACTGTCCAATCAGAGAGCCCCAGTAGGCGTGGCATCATCAGCCTTCTATAGGAGAGGGGCGGAGCAATAGCAGGCTCTCTTGGGCGCCTGACTCTTCCTGAACAGGAGCTGGAGCGAGATCTCTCCCTTTCCTGGAGCGCTTAACACTCTGCTGGAGCCTCGGCCAGAAACTGGATCTGGGGAAGTGTGAAAGGTTTTTTTAGTTAGGGTGACCTGGTGATTCTTCCTTCTTTCTCTCTCCATCGTTTTATAACAAATTATTATCATTTAATATTACAGTCTCTAAGAGAAGTTTAACCGTAACATGGCTTATCTATCCAGGACCCAATCAGGTCACCAATTCCAAATCCCGTGGAGGGGTTTTCCCCGCATTATACACCGCTGTCTCTAGTTTTGGCACTTATGTAGAAAGAGTGAGTGAGAGGAGGAAAAAAAGATTGAGGGACACCGAGAAAAACTGAGAGTTTGAGGGGGAAATTGAAAGAGAAGAATTGAGAGAGATTGAAAGAGAGAGAAAGGTTGAGGGAGGGAAACAGAGACAGAGAGAAAGACAGAAAGAAGGAGAGGGAAAGGGAGAGAGAGAGGGAGGGAGGAGAGGTAGATGGAGAGAAAGAGAGAGAGAGAAATTAGGAGGCTATTGTAATAATCTAGGCAGAAGATGATGAAGGCCTAAACTAAAATGGTGCTTGTGTAAATGGGAAAAAAGGGCTTTGTTCCTCATTGCACCTTCCAAATCCTCCCTCCACCATTATCACTCTAATCTGTCACCCTTCATGTTCACTCTGGAATACTCTATCCAGATTCTGATGGCTGTAAGATACTGACCCCCATTTCACTTTTTTTCAAGCACCTCCCTCAAAACCCTTCCTACCCCTCTTCTTATATTAGGAGACTTTAATATACAACAAAGTCCTATTGGTGCAAATAATGGATCTTGTGAAATGGCTGCATTACTCCCATTTGCACTGAATAGTTCTATTGGCCTGGCACTGATGACCATATTTTACATAATTTTTTACTTTAAATAGTGCCAATTCGAGTACATGCAAACACTTCAGGAAGTTCATTATCTGCACTAATTGAAACCTCTATATTCACATCTTCTCAAACACCCCTGCTTCTTGGGCCATAAGCCTCTTCCATACCTTTGACCTTCTATATCTTCCTTCCTACATTGTTGCTGTTCATTTGTTTTCAGTCATGTCCAACTCTTTATGACCCCATTTGCAGTTTTCTTGGCAGAGATACTTGAGTGCTTTGCCATTTCCTTCTCCAGCTCATTTTACAGATGAGGAAATTAAATTAAATAGGGTTAAGTAACTTGCCCAGGGAGTGTCAGAGGCCAGATTTAAACTCAGAAAGATGAGTCTTTCTGACTCCAGGCCCAGCACTTTACCCATTATGCTACCTAGCTGCTCTCATTCCTATATTAACCACCCATAAAGGGGAGTCATACTAAGAGCTCACCCTCTCTAATATCTATGTCCTTTTCATGATCTAGTCCTCTGAAATTTCCCTTTCTTTCTGATCATACCATCTTGCCATTCCATCTCTCAATCTGCCTTGCTCTTCATAAACCTGTTCCTTTAGTCCTTCTTCCATTCCCCATTCTCTCAGTCTGCCATCCCTACATTTGCCTCACTCTATTGTCTTCAAAGTTAGGATGCTACAGTTGATTAATTCAACCATACACTGTCCTCCGTGGTGGAATGCTTTGTTCCTTTGTCCCACTTCCATTCATTCCCTTCCTATTCTCAACTTTAGGCTACTCCCTCCATCTCCGTTCACTACCCCTCCTATAACCCCATGCTGTTGGAGGAAGTTGTATGACTTTGGTGCCTGGGTCCACTACAAATTCATTTTATCTACTCTCCACTGAATCCACACTACTTACAATCATCCTTTTATTCTAACCCAACTCACTCCCTGAAGAGGCACTTCCAAACCTTCTCTTCTCTCCCAAAGCCCCATATTCTTCCCCTCTGCTATGAGCAATACAATCTTGCCTGTTCCATTCTCTTTTGCTTCAAGCTTTGAGGAAGAAGTAACTCTCATCCCTATCAAGATCCACCATTCTACTTGTGTTCTTGGTCCTATCCCTTTCCATTTCCTCTGGGTACTTGGTCCAGTGATCATTTCCTCTCATTCATTTTCAGTTTCTCTTATCTGCCAGCTCCTTCCCTGCTTTATGGGATTTCTCTGTCATTAAATAACCTTCCCTTATCCCCACCATGCTCTATATCTTTTTGATTGCTGTTCCCCTAGGAAGAACTTCCTGCTCTCTATACCCACACATACTCAGCACCCCCTCACTTCTCAGCCCTTTGAAATCTAGCTTCTAATCCCACCATACTCAAACTCCATTCCTTCACCCTCTCTTCTACTCAAGAGGGCTTTTAATGACCAAATCTAAAGACCTTTTCTCAATTCTCATCTTCCTTGACCTCTCTGTAGTTCCTGACCCTGTCTGTCCACTGCCTCCTCCTAAACACTCTTTTTCCTTCTTTGGTTTCTTTAAGACTCTCCTTCCTTCTATCATCTTCTACTCTGACTGCTCATGCTGTCCTTTTTTGCTATTTCATCATTCATCTCTTAACTCCTAAGTCTGGGTGTCCCTCAGGGTTTTGTCCTGGGCCCTCTTCTCATATTACACCCAACTTCCTTGGATTGAAAGAATTCACCTCTTCACAGGTGACTCCTAAATCGACCTCCATATCTAGCCTTAGATCTCTTCTGAGCTCCATCTGGTCCTCAAGTTAATTGCCATTAACCCAATCCATTTTCACGTGGGCATTCCATCAGCATCTCCGACTCAACATATCCAAAAGGAAGCTTTCCTCTTAAACTCACTTCCTTCTCCGCAAAATTTCTCTATAAGAGAACCCCCCTAAGCCTCATTTTCCTTATCTTCAAAATGAGAATATAGCCTGCTTCATGGGTTCTGGTGAGGCACAAATAAGAATGTGTGTGCCTAGCAGAGGGAACAGCCCTGGGAGCAGGGGAGTCAAGGGATTCCAGAAATGTGATGGTGTGTAATGAAGGGGCCTTGCTCCCCTGCTCGGATCATCTAGAGTATATATATTTTCTGACTGTTTCCTACCTTATGCTTATTCTTCTTATTTTTCTTCTTGTTATTCTGCTTATTGTATAGTGAAGAAAAGCCTTGAAATTAGCTGCTGAACCACAATTAAGTGTGCAAATAAAAGGCACAAATTGGCCAAAATAAGATCTTATGTTCTTGGTAGCTCTTGAGGGAAGGAATTATGGGTAGGGAAAGAGATATTGAGCCCTTCTTTAGCTACCTGGGCCCCATTATTGCCTGCGAACACATGGCTCCGTTATTTCCCCAGTCCTTGTTCTAGTTATTCTTTTCCAGACTTTAGGCAAAAGAGTGGTGGCGAGGGAACAAACTTGGTTGCTTCCAAAGGTCAGAAGAGAACCAGATGAGGAGCTTGCAACCTAACACCACATCACATCACCCCATGCAATACCATCCCAAGGACTTCACCTAAGGGAGCCGGCCCAGCACTGAGTCTACCTGCCAGCTGAGAAATTGAGAAATTCCTGAAAATGGGGAGCTACTCGTGCATTTGCACCACGTCCAGAGATGAACTTGGTCGTGGACAGAATGTTGCTACTCCTGGAAGTCCGAGCCCCCTCTCTATCTTCACAAGCTGAGGTACAGAAGGAAGAGTGTGTGCTGATTGGGGGCAGAAAGAGGATATTTTGTAAATATCCCTTTGTAAAAGCTAATTTAGATTCATTGGTTAAATCAGAGTGAGAAGCCACTGGTTAGTGGATACTAGGGAGATGCTAATGAGCCCTGGCAAATGACATCGGGGAGGTAATGGCTGGCAACCAATATAGAGGAAACACATCAGAATGGGGGCTCGAGCCAATAGCATAAAAAGAAAGCCATTGCCCCTCAGAGATCCCCTTAGAACCTTGGGGTGGCGGGAGAGGAAGGAGATGTAACCAGCTATACTCTGGGAGCCTGATCCACCTGAACAGCTATATGTTGTGAGAGTAAGTGTGGAACCTCACCCTATGTGTAAAACACTTTATGAACATAAAAGAACTATATAAATATCAGTAATTAATTATCTATTTGTTCATTCATTCATTGATTTATTCATTTATTCATTCATTCATTTATTTGTTTATTTCAAACCCTTACCTTCCATCTTGGAATCAATACTAAGTTTTGATTCCAAGGCAGAAGAGTAGTAAGGGCTAGACAATGGGGGTCAAGTGACTTGCCCAGGGTCACACACAGCTAGGAAGTGTCTGAGGCCAGATTTGAACCTAGGACCTCCCAGTCTCTAGGCCTGGCTCTCAATTCACTGAGCTGCCTCCTCTACATGCACTCTTGATTCCATCTTCTTCTGTCTTCTCCATTAGTTTGACTCCTCTATCATCCTCTCTCTCTCTCTCTCTCTCTCTCTCTCATAGTAGATCCCCCTTCCCAGAGGGTCTTCATGCAAGGGTTAAATGAATATCTGTTAGGAATTTTGTAGAAAAGATTCTTATTTAGGTAGAGCTTGACTCTACATCCACTGAGTCACCCAGCTGCCCCCCTAGTTATTTATTACATATTTATTTATTTATTTAAATTTATTATTTAAAATGAAAAGTTGGAAGAGACTTCAAAACGTAGAGCTTCAGAACTAAGGGCACCCTTAAGACATAGAATGCCAGAGTGGAGGGGGGCCTTAGAGGTGATCTCATCTAGGTCCATCATTTTACAGAATGGGAAACTGGTCCTCAGGAAGGTGAAGTGGCTTTCTTGGGTTCACCCGCCTGGATGATATGAAGAAATTAGAGATGTTTGGCCTGAGAATGTGGATAGAAAAGTTAAGGGAAGTTATAATTTCTGTCATTAAATATCTGAATTATGATGACGGACCATAATAAAAACACAGTCCTATAACATTTTAGGACTTACAAAACACTTTTCTCATAAGTACCCCCCATAAGGAGGTAACACAAATATTGTCATTGTTTTTAATTTTTCCTTTAAGGAGAAGGAGGCTGAGGTGAAGGGACTGGCTTAGGCTCACACAACTGGTAAGTGTGTGAAATTCTCTATTATGAAAATCTATTCATTTGAAGAAAGTGGAGAACTAGAGCGGGGAGAAGCCTTCGGAGAGTATTTGGGCAAAGAAAAATAGAGAGAAAAATGAACAGAAAAGGAATATAGACCTGGACAGAAAAGGAATATAGACGAGGAATTTGGAAGACATTCCATGACCTACATGAAGTCACAGAGACAAAGAATGTCAGAAAAAAAAACTACAAGCAACAATCCTCCAGTCTTGCATGTTAGAGTGACTTCAATGCGAGGCTAAAGAGATCAGATTTTATCTTGTGGATAATAGGAAGTTATGGAGAATTTTTGAGCAGGAGAGTAACAAAACTCTTTTGGTAGCATGAGAAGGCTGGATTGCAAAGGGAAGAGAGTGGAGGCAGGGAAGCCAATTAGGAGGTTATTAATAATAGTCTAGACAAGAGGTGATGAAGGCCTGAACTAGGATGGGGGCCGTTTTCTGTCCCAAACTAATTCTGACAGCAAATGGGGGTCTCCTGGGGAGCCAGCACTCCTGCTTTCCCCAAAGTAAAAATAACATGTAATCATTTAATACAATTTCTTCAAATAAACACAGCTCAGAGATAACAGGGTCCAGATGGCCCGGCCTCGGGCTGTCTGCTTCGTAGGCTTGGGTTCTCCAGCTAGTACAAGGCTCCCCACCACCACCCCCCCCCCATCCCAGACTAGCATGGCATAGGGGAAAGAGCCCCAACTGGACAAGGAAATGGGGCAAACCTCCTTCCCTGGGTCTCAGATGTAGCATCTTTAAAATGGAGATAGTCATCTGTGCTGTCCCCAGCTCCCAGGGTGGCTGTGGAGAAAGTGTTCTGAAAATGTGAATCCCCTGTAGAATTGTGGGTGCTTAGGATGAACTTTTCACGGGGCAGTGGGGCAGCTCTCAGGAGATTCTGAAGGGTTCAGTCCATGCCAGTGGGGATAAAGAAGAAGCCTTCCCCCTTCTGACATTCTAGGGTCTCTCTTCTTTTCTAGTTAATATAGCTGACATTTCAGAGGGGCCGCCCGAAGACGACGGCCTTGACGTCCATTGTGTAACTGGGGGAAGGTGGCAGGTTCAGATGGTGCCTCTGAGATCGTGCCTTAGAGGTAGGCACTTGTTTTCATAGGTGCTTAGGGTCCAACTACATCTAGTAAATGGGTCAATAGAAAGCTTGCAGGTTAGAATTTCCTTAGGCCCTTTTCAGCCCTGGAATCTCGCCTTCTGACTTTTGCAGAAACAGAATTTTCTCCACCCTCCAATCCAATCTTTATATGCAGCCAAAATCATCTTTCTAATGTATTCAAATCATGTTATTTCTCTGATCACAAATCTTCAGTGGGGCTCAGATGTCCTTGACATGCTGTGTATTAAATTAGATTCAATACAATAAAAGGGGCAGCTCAAATCTGTCCTTAGATAATTCCCAGCTGGGTGACCCTGGGCAAGTCACTTAACCCCCATTGCCCTAGCTCTTATCCCTCTTCTGCCTTGAAACCAAAACTTAGTGTTGATTCTAAAGCAGAAGGTAAATTTATTTTTTTAAAAATGAATAAATAAAGGAGGCAGCTGGGTAGATTAATGGATTGAGAGTCAAGCCTAGGGAGGTCCTGGGTTCATGTCTAATCTCAGACACTTCCTGTCTGTGTGACCCTGGGCAAGTCACTTAACCCCCATTGCCTAGCCCTTACCACTCTTGTGCCTTGGCATTAATACACAGTATTGATTCTAAGATGGAAGGTAAGGGTTTAAAAACTCAGATTCAACAAGCATTTCTTATAAACATCTGAAATGTGTAAAGTACAACACTGAAGACTGGATACATAGACTAAATAAAAATAAATAGCCACACAATCCCTATCTTCAAGGAGTTTACTTGAATTAATTACCTCCTCCTGAGGAGTTTACAAAAGGCATACAGGTAAGTAAATATAAGATAATAGAGGAGGAAGAAAAGAATTGGGAGAGGATGTGAGAAGACTTCCTGTAGGAGGTGGCACCTAAGACAAGACTTGAGGAAAGTCAATGATTCCAGGAATTGGAGAGGAGATACGAATACATTCTGAGTATGAGAAGTGTTGCAAAGGCAAATAGACAGGCATTAGAATGCTTAGTTTGAGAAATAAAAGTAGGCTTTAATGGCCACACTGAAGAAGATGGATTTTGACCTAAAGGTCCTAGGGAACCCCTGAAGATTCTTGAGCAAGGGAGTGACTGTGACCAGATCTTAATTCTCTCTCTTACCCATTCCTACTTGGTTCTCTCCCATCTCCAAGGCTAAAATAAAACCCTGCCCCATGGCGGCGTCATCTCCTCTGCCTCACACATTCATCTCTACTTGCTGAAGTCCCTTCCATCTTTCAGGATTTAGCTCAGCTTCTAACTCCTCCGAGGAGTCTTCCCTAGTTGTCTCTCCCCCCTGCCCCAGTGGAATTATCTCAACCTTCTGAAATTCCTCAGTTTCCTCATATTTTCCATGAGCCTCTGCTCTGCACTTACGTCATTCTAATAGTTCATGGAGTTGATGCATGGTAATTGTTTGCTAAATCATAATGAACCAGGAAAAACAGCCCCATTTTTAGTTGACCAGGTACCTTGGGCCTGAGCAGAAAAGCACGGAAGATACCCTGTCCCAGAACGGCAGGGTTTATCCTCAGGAGGACCAGCCACAAGCTCCTGGGACTCTAGCTCCTCTTGGGAATGAAAGCGTACTATAAAAAACACTCTAACAAGGAGAACTAGCCAAAGGGAGAAGCGACTATTTGGGGAGGTCTTTCAGCAGAAGATGGCCAACCACCTGCCAGGGGTCTTGCAGAGAAGATTCCTGCCCAGGTAGGAGTCTCCTACATGCCCTCCAAGGTCCCTTTCAGCTCTTGGGTTCTGGGGTTCTGTTCTCTCCCAAAGAGCCACCGAACATCAGAACTAGAAAGGACCTTGGGGATTGTCTAGTCACCCAGATGTTCTTAACCTGGGAACCTTAAAAAATTAATATACTGTCTTACAATAAAATGAGTTCCCACTGTGGTCCTTTATATTTTATGTGCTTAAAAACATTGTTCTGAGTAGGAGCCCGTAGGTCCCACCCACATCATGACACCTCATCTCCCCCACAAAAATTCAGAGCTCCTCATCTCGTCTAATCTCAGCATTTTATGGATGAGAAAGCAGAAGCCCAAAGAGAAGAAGGGACTTGCCTGTAGCCACACAGACACTAAGTGTTGAACCCAATTCATCATTTGCTAAACATTTAAGTGCCAGCTACATTCCAGAGTCACCTTCCTTCCATGACCACAGGAAAAACGCCCATCAAGGATAATCATGACATTATAAGTGACCTCAGAAAAGCAAGGGAGGACTGACCCAATACAAGGCTGGACTCAGTTTCTCCCTCTGTAAAAATGAAGGATTGATAAAGTCCACTCGATTTGAAATAAGGAAACTTAGGTTCTGACCTCTTCAAATAACTTGTTGTGTCATATTGAGTAAGCTTTGGAGTTCCTTCTTGGATCTCTGGAACCCAGATCTCTAGACTGGGAGTCCAGCAGTCAGAGTCCACAAGTATGGGTCCTCCAAGTGCCTCCGGCATTCCTCTATGTAATTACTGGTTCATCTTCATGAAACAATTCAGAACCCTGGTTCTAACTTTCCTCTTCATGCCAGCCCTGAAGCTACAGGTGCACGGGCTCTTAGATGCCAGCTCCCCTCTCTTCACCTTGATGTTCTATGGCAGACACAGCACAGCAACTGGCAGAGCTTTAGGTTTAGTACACATTCATTCCACATTCTTAAAGAATGAGGTTTACCTGAAGACTCTGTGGCTTTGGGAACGGGAAGAAAATTTCAGGTTCAACAGAATTAAGGACTCTAAAGTTCATGAGGTGGAAGTTGGTGAATACAAACCTGAATTCTCGTATTTGATTCAACCTAGAGCTCTGGAAAGTCCACCAGCTTCACAGGCTGTAAGAGGTGTTCTTTGTGGCCAAGGAGCTAGAGTTCCAAGGGCAACTGAATTAGATTGAGAGACAATGGGGGAAGAGAGAAGGGATCATCTTCTAAGCCTCATGAGAAGGAGCTGATACAGGAGAAAGGCACTGGATGCGAGAGGAAAGAGAACATTAGGTGTTAGAAAGTCACCCTGAACTCGCAGTAAAGCAGCTCTCAGAGAAGGTAGTGGAGTATAGTCATAGAATGAGGTGGACCTTTTCAGAAATAGTCCATGAGTGGGCTTGCTTTTCTCAACATTATCTCCTTGTTTTAAGAAAGGGCAGAGGAGGATAATAGAAGGGTGTCACTGGGAAGCATCAACACTGTAAAAAATAAGCCCATAAAAATATTTTTAATAATGCCCGTCAGATATCCCAAAGGAGAACATTTGGGATTTAATTTTTTTTAATTTAAAAAGCAAATCAAACCCATGAGCATTTCCATTTACACAGCAGAAAACAAAAAGGATTGCATGTAAAAATGCAAATCTCTCTAACATACAGCTTGCTTTTTTAAAAAGTATATAATAAACTCAGCAAATTACATCCAAAATTGCCCTGTTTATCTTTGCTTCTTTTTGAACTTCTATTCTTCTGTCCATTTAAAAATTTTTCATTGCCCTTCTTTTGCTCCTCCACCTTTTTTTTTCTTGTTCTTGTTTTTCTCCTTCTCATTTATTGTGATTACATCACCATCAATTCAAAACATAAAAAAACGACCTTTGTAACAAAAAAAAATAGTCAAAAACAAAACAAATCCACACAGTGGTTCAATCCGAAATTGTATGTCTCTTCACCTTGTGTCCATTTCTTTTTCTATTAGGAGGCAGATATCATGTTTCATCATTGATCCTCTGGAGATGTGTTTGTTTGGTCATTGTTTCTATCAAATTTTTAAAGTTTTTTAAAGTTGCTTTTCTTTACATTGCTGCTAGCTTTATATAAATTATATAAATTATATATTCATTTTTTATGTCAGTTTATACTTCCTAAGATTCCTTAAAATAGTTTCTTCTTTCATTTATAACAGAATAATAGCAATCCATTCCATTTATATTCCAAATTTTGTTTAGCCATTGGGCAACACCTGAGTGTCCAGTTCTTTGCTTAAAAATTTCTTAATGCCCCCTTCAAAATCAGGAAATTTGCTTTTCTTATGACAATTATCTCACTGGCATTATACTATCTCTCCCATCTCCAGATTTGTCCATTGAGTTTGATATTTCCACACCAAACTCTATGTTTATGGTCACCACTTCTTTGTCCAGTCCAAATAAAAGTGAGAGCCATTTGATATCCATTCCTCCACTCTTTTTCATATTTGAATATTCTTCTTCTCATGCATCCAGTGATGAAAAATCAGTCCAATGACTTTTTCCCTCCTTTCTACATCTGTGTATTCCTTTTGCCCTTACTTTTCTGTTCCTTCTTAAAACAAAAACTACTCATTAAAAAACTAATGCATCATACTGTCTTCTGGGTTGTTGTTTTTTTAATTGAAGACCCTCATTACCCTTTGAAGATAGTAGTTGCTAGAGAAACTTGTTTCTTTTTCACTATTAGTATGTTAGCACAACATCATATATAGCTCCTTCCAAATGCTCAAACAAAATTACCTTTTCATATTTTTCTTGAGTCTTGTGTTTGGATTTCAAAATTTCTATTCAACTCTGATCTTGCCATCAAGAATACTACAAAATCCTTTATCCTATCAGAGGTTCATTTCCTCCACACACACACCCCTACCTCTCCACTCCCCCAGGATCATACTAAAATTTGTAGTATAAATTATTCTTGTTTGTAAGTCTATAGCTTTTGTCTTTAGGGATATTGTATTCCAAGTTCTCCTCTAACTATATGGTTCCTTGGTACATGAACTCTTTCTTCTAGCTACTTATAATATTTTTTCTTTAACGTGGATGCTCTGATTTTTTTTTAATTTTTACTTTGAATATTTTCCCATAGTTATATATTTCATGTTCTTTCCCTCTCCCCCAAACCCCCCAACCCCCCTTAGCTGGTGCACAATTCCACTGGTTTTTACACGTATCATTAATCAAGACCTAATTCCATATTATTGATACTTGGACTAGAGTTATTGTTTAGTGTCTACGTCCCCAATAATATCCCCAACAGCCCATGTGTTCAAGCAATTGTTTTTCTTCTGTGTTTCTCCTCCCACAGTTCTTCCTCTGAATGTGGCTAGTTTTCTTTCTCATAAGTCCCTCAGCCTTGCTCTGGATTCTTGCATTGCTGCTAGTAGAGAAGTCCGTTATGTTCGATTGTATCACAGTGTATCAGTCTCTGTGTACAATGTTCTTCTGGCTCTGCTGATGGTCTGATTCTTAATGTCATATTTCTAGAACTTTTCATTTTCAGAGTCCTTTCAGCAGATGATTGGTGAATTTACTCTATTTTCATTTTGCGCTGTCTAACAGATAAAATATGGAACACTTCATGACTTTGTGTCATCTTTGTGTATGGGCCATGCTAATCGCTTCTGTATCATTCCAATTTTAGCATATGTGCTGCTGAAGTTAGCACTGGAAAAACATTTAACTCAGGAAATTTTTCCTCTGTACTCTTTTTTAGGGGGTTGGGTGGAATTAATTCTCCCTGACCATGCCTATTCCCATGCACTGGCCCAGCTCAGGGTCTGACTTTCTTTTAAGGTTTCTGCCTCTATTCTCTCTCCTGCCTCTTCCTGAGCATAGGATTGTAGAAAACCCAAAGGTCTTTGATAGAGTGACCTCCCTGCATGGAGATAAGATTAGTTTGTGAGTTTTACTCTAGGGCAAGAGCTCTGGCTCCACATAGCTTCCCTTCTGTACAGAGTGAGAAAGTTTGAAAGCATAGACTATAAATACAATTCATAAAGCTCTAAGCCCCTAGACAATTGTTTTGATTACCAGTCCAGAAAAGAGATTTTTTTAGTCATTAGAATTTATTGTAATCAAATCTTTACAATCTTTCCCCCTCCCTACAGACATACATTATATGATACAACCTCTAACTTATTATACCAGGCACTAGGGTATGTGTTTAAGTTAAATTTTCAAGATGAAATTTAAATTATATTTAACTAGAAAACCATCATTAAAAACATAAATAACCAAGGAGCAAAATTAAAGCTAGCAGAGAAATACTTAGTAATGGACTATGCCACCCCTTGCATGCAGTCATAAATCAGAAGGGAGAAGCAAAGGTGAAGTCAATTTTTTACTGTTATTCCAGTGGTTTCTTTGACTAGGTATAGTTCAGTCACCTCCTACTGGATTGCCCTACTAAGTCTTATGATAAACCAGGGAATGTGAGAGGGTCCAGCTGCCATGAGGCTTAGAGCTAGGGTCCTCTAAGAACATACTCCATCTTCTACCGCTGCTTTCTGTCTCTGTCTCTGTCTCTCTGTCTGCCTGTCTCTCTGTCTGCCTGATTACCTGTCTGCCTGTCTCTCTGTCTCTGTCTCTTTATCTCTCTCTGTCTCTCTCTCTGTCTTTCTCTCTCTCTGTCTCTCCCTCTCTCTGTCTCTTTCTCTCTGTGTGTCTCTCTCCCTCCCTCTCTCTCTCTTTTTCTTCTGTCTCTCTCCTCTCTGTGTCTCTGTCTCTGTCTCTCTCCCCATCTTTTTCTCCCTCTCTCTTTCTCCCCCCCACCCCTTCCCCTTGCTTTCTAGCTCCAATTCAAATTCCTCCATATCTTTGTCACTTCCCGTTCAGGAAAGAAAGTAATCTCTAGGGTCTTTAGGATTATGGTTCTCTCCCCATACCACCTCACTCCCCCACCCCCACCATGTAGCCTGTCTAATATTAGATGAAATAATTGTTACATTTTTTAAAAGTCTCCTTGAACAAGGGGATGCTGGAGTCAATTCAAATGCCTTCTTTTCTTTTCTTTTCTTTTCTTTTCTTTTCTTTTCTTTTCTTTTCTTTTCTTTTCTTTTCTTTTCTTTTCTTTCCTTTCCTTTCCTTTCCTTTCCTTTCCTTTCCTTTCTTTTCTTTTCCTTTCCTTTCTTTTCTTTTCTTTTCTTTTCTTACTCTTACCTTCTATCTTAGAATCAATAGTGTGTATTAGTTCTAAGGCAGAAAAGTGGTAAATATTGGGCAATAGGAGTCAAGTGACTTGCCCAGGGTCATAGAGCTAGGAAGTGTCTGAGGACAGATTTGAAACCAGGACCTCCCATCTCTGGGCCTGGCTCTCATTCCACTGAGCCACCCAACTGTCCCCCAAATCCCTTCTTGTTAAGAGCTAATTGTTACATTTTCAATGCAAACATTCGGAGCTTGGGAATTAGCAAGCACTACATGAGTTTAGTTTCTTCTTTTATTGATTGACTAGATTTAAGAAAGTGCTGGAGGAAATATTGGCGGAAATGCTAACACCATAAAAGTGTGTCATGCATACGTGTTTTCCCATCTGGGGAGCTGATTGTTAAATCTTTACCAGCATACTTCTGCCCTGAGCCTACAATTAAATAGCAAAGACATATTAGTGAAGTATAAATTGTGTTCCTGAACCCTGTGAGACATCGTGTGTGTGTGAGGCATTGGACTTTGAGAACTAGAAGAGGAGAGAAGTCTTCAGAAATGAAAGCTAGAGCTTTGTTTTTGAGCCAATGACAGGCTTTCAGGAATTTTGGAAGGGAGAGGCGGTCCCTTGGGAAGGGAGATGCCTGCCATCTGCTGGCACCTGGGGACAACTGCAGAAGATGTAAACTAGACCTAGCGAAGTAATATTACAAATGGGGATGATGAGCTTCTGGGTCACAACCTACACACAGGAAAAGGGACACTATAGACAGCCAGAGAAGCCGTGATATGGAGGAGAGTCCTGGATGGCCCCTTCTAGGATCTTATGTAGGGTAATAATAACAGTAGTAGTAGTAGTAAAAAGTATAATAATAATAATAATAATAACTAGTATTTATAATATACTTTAAGGTTTGCAAAATATTTGATATATAATTTCACTAGATCCTCCAACAGTCCTGTGTGGTAAGTGCTATTATTATTATTTCCATTTTGCAGATGAAAAAATTGAGGCTGAAATAGTTTAAGTGACTTGCTCTAGGAAAGGATGGAAGGAGGAAGGAAGGAAGGGAGGAAGGAAGGAAGGAAGGAAAGAAGGAAGGAAGGAAAGAAGGAAGGAAGGAAGGAAAGAAGGAAGGAAGGAAGGAAGGAAGGAAGGAAGGAAGGAAGGGAAGAAAGAAACAAGCATTTATCAGGCACTAAATATGTGCCAGACACCATGCTCAGTTCTAAGAATACAAATATTACCCTCACACACACACACAATAGTCCTTGCCCTTAGGGAACTTAGATTCTAATTAGGAAAGACAAACTAAAAGGAGTTAAAGGGCCGAGTTGAGGTATTGATCAAGGGAGCTGAATATATCCAGAATGAAATAAGAAGGGATGGGACACGGTTTTGAAGTTTAGAAGTCAGAATCAGAGCCAAAAAGGTAATGAAGGCTGGTTGGGCTTGGTCCCTGTACAAAATGGAGGACTTAGGAGAAATTCCCCAGTGGAAGAAGGAGGATGGCCTAGTGGAAGGATATTACAGGGTGAGAATATCCACAGCTATGAGGCAGGACTTGAACTCATGTCTTCCTTACTTCAAGTCAGACCTCTATCCTCAGCACCAACTAGTTGCTACTATTTGCATTATAAATAGCTGAGTCTACAAATCTCTATACAATTTGATCACTGACTCACACCACTATTTTTCTACAGGCTCTAAAATAAATCTTGCTTGTTTCTCTTTACCCCTAAGTAAAACTGTTCATGTTTTGAGTTTTGTTAGTCCAGGTGCTTGTAAGGGGAGCTGGTGCCAACACCCTGAGGGAAGTGTGTCAAATACTAAAGTTCCCAGATCATCTGGATGAAGGCATTTAGCCTGAGAAGTAACAGATTGCCCCAAGGCTCAATGACACAAGGATCGCATCCTCTTGCTGTCCTGGCTACCCACTTCTGAGTGCATTCTAGTTTAACTCTGTCGCGTGCAAAGCTGAACCCACTCCTCTAGTTTGGAGTCTTGAGCAAGGCAAAGGCTAAAGGGAGTATCGCCTTCTTACTTTTTCTTGGAAGGAAGGGGAATATCATGAGGTTGCAAAGACCAATTCAATGACTTCACAGTTTTGGCTCCAACCAGTCCTGTGTATCATCCCTGCTTCTCCTCCCCCCTGCCCCCCTTTCCCCCTTCACTGCTAAATCCAGGAAAAGACTGGGCACATATTGGACCCTCAAAGCAGACTGTCAAGGTCTGAAGATGGCATCTCCCGCCAGTCCCCCCTGCTCCTGTAAAGACCACTCACAGCCCCTCTCGCTAGGGGACCTCAAAGCAGATTTATTTTCCTTTGGTAACTTTCATGGCAATGATAGGAGATGAAACTTCAAACTCTTGCATGGAATCTTAGCATGATGCCAGTTATTTATTAAGAACAGCGATTGTTTGACTCTTAACGGCTATAATAGATGGGAATCCGAAACACAACTCAGCTCAAATGTGTTTTTGATCAATTCCTATTTAACAAACTGTCTCATTAAATCTTAGTTGAAGGGACTTTATTTGGGAATTTTTTCTCTCTTTCCCCCTCCTTTTGTTTGAAGGGATCCTAGAGTCTCAGAATAATAGAATCAAAGTATCATAGAATCTTAACAGTTTAGGATAATAGAATCATAGGGTCTTAACTCAGTTTAAGTCAACATTTATTATGTTGGGATAATAGGATGTTAGGATGTCAGAGCTGAAAAGAAGCCTAGATATCATTTAGTACAACCTCTTCATTTCATAGATAAGGAAACTAAGGCCTGAAGAGAGGGGAATTTGTTCCAGTGAGTCAATGGCTGAGCTAGGAGCTAATGAAGAGAATTTCTTTAATCTTCATTTTGAGTTCTGAGTTCTTCTTATGGGTCCTTTCTTCTGACACCTCACCTGAAAATGAGTGAGGTATGGGACAGCTAGGTGGCTCAACGGATAGAGAGCTATTCTTGGAAATATGGGGGCTTGGGTTCAAATCTGTCCTCAGACACTTAGCTGTGTGATCCTGAGCAAGTCACTTAATGCTGATGACCTAGCCTTTATGATTCTTCTGCCTGGGGACCAATACTTATTACTGACTCTAAGATGGAAGGTAAGAGTTTAAAAAAAAAGAAGAGGAAAAGTGAGTTATAGAGTAGAATAATAGATAAAAAAGACTGAGAAAATAGCAAGAGGCCAAGCTGTAAAGTACTTCAAATGTTAAATATAGATTATATGTGATGCCAGAGGTGATGATGAATTTCAAATAACTCAAATAAACAGTTTATACTACATTCCATCTCTCTCCCATCTCCCCAGCTCTATCATTTCTGACTTAACTTTTCCCCTCTAGCTTTCCTTGGGCATTGGATAAATGCTATTGGAAAGATGGAAGGCAATAGAGCCTCTAAACCAGTGATTCCCAAAGTGGGCACCACCACCCCCTGGTGGGTGCTGCAGCGATCCAGGAAAGCGGTGATGGCCACAGGTGCATTTATTTTTCCTATTAATTGCTATTAAAATTAAAAAAAATTAATTTCCAGGGGGCTAAGTAATATTTTTCTGGAAAGGGGGCAGTAGGCCAAAACGTTTGGGAACCACTGCTCTAAACTACGAGACAAAGAATCTGACTTCAAACCCTGAGGAAAGATGTCTTAGTAAAGGGATGCTTGGTTAACATCCAAAAAGGAAGCAGAGATCTTTTTATTTTTTAATTTGACAGTTTTTGACAGTTTTGATAGTTTCTAAACTGGTGGGTTAGGGAAATATTGTAGATACAATTCATCTAGATTTTAGCAAAGCTTTTGTTAAATACTTTCACATTGTTCTTATAGGAAAGAGAAAATAATTCAACTAGTTTTAAAACTTGTTAAATAGCTAGATTCAAGTTATTAATGATTCAATGTTAACCTGGCAGGGTGGGTTGGTTGTTGTCCTTCAGACTTGAAGAGAATCAAAATGGCATTGGTATGTTGGGGCCAATATACAGTGTGTCCAGCTGTGGCTGATCAGACCAATATGAGCTTGGAAGGCTCTCCCACAGGTTGGGTGCAAATAGCTCATATGAACATTTAGGATGGAGACGTCCCTAAATGTGTGCATCTTGTGCTTCTTTTGAGCTACGGCAAGTTAGCTTTGCTCATGGAGCACTGCGGCTTCTTTGAGGTGGGCACACCATGTGGTACAGTCCTCTGCCAGTGTCTCCCAGGCTTCACAATGGCTACTAGTGGTCTTAGAGAAGCTTTGAGGGTGTCCTTGTATCTCTTCTTCTGACTTCTATATGAGTTCTTGCCTTGGGTGAGTTCTTTGTAAAATAGTCCTTTAGATAAATGTATGTTTGGCATTCAGAAGGTGGATGAACCTGGCAGAGAGTCCTGATCATCCTTACTTTCCCTTCTCCTTTCCCCTCCATCCCCCCCCAAGTCTGGTACAAAGCTGGGAGGACATTAGCCCCTCGGGTGAAGATGATATCTTCCCCTGGGTCCCTCTGCCCCAGTGGAGGTCACTCACAACAACTTTTAACAGGAGACCTCAAGCTGGATTTCTTTTTCTTTCTTTGTTATTTAATATATTTATAAAATAACTGAAGAAGGTAAAGGTGGCATATTTATCCAGTTTTTGGATAACATAAAGGTCCATTAGACTCTGAGCTCTTTGAGGGCAAACAGAGATAGTCTTTTGCCTCCTTTTGAATCCCCAGTGCTAGGAATACCTGGCATATGATAGATGCTTAATTGTTGATTGATGGATTGGGAAAGACAGTTAACTGTCCCAGATCACAGCCAAGCATCAGAAAACATCTTGATGGGCTGGATATAATACATTTATGTGACATTTAATAGGGATAAATGTGAAGTCTTAGATTTGGGTGTATAGAATGGGTGACCCAAGTAAAAGATGGGAATGGACAGTTAGTGATAGTTCATTTGAAAGAGTTTTGGTGGACTGTGAACAGGAGAGATTAGGTGACAGTGGTGGCCTCCTAACAAAAAAATCCATTGAGCTCTTGAGTTAAGAGAAGCCAAGTATCCAGGGAGGAGATGACAGTCACCATGTATCCTGCCCTGGTCAAATCATACCTAGCATAGTGCAGTGCTGGGCTCAGTTCCAGGCATCACAATTTAGGAAAGACATTGAGAGGCTGGAGAATGTCCACAGGGCAGCCAGAAGGATGAAGGTTCTTGAGTTTAAGGTGAATTGAAGAAACTAGGGATGTTTAACACGAAGAAGAGAAAACTCAAGGAGTCCATGATAGCTATCTTCAACTATCTGAAGGACTATTCTGTAGAAGAAAGTTTAAACCATCTTACCCTCTTTTTCAATACATTATTGTTGTTTATTATCACTTCCAGGATCAAATATAAAATCCTTAAGCATTCAAAGCCCTTCCTTAACCTGTAATGCCTCCCTTATTCTAGCCCCCACATTTCCACTCTTCTTACACTTTATACCATGCCATCCCACACCTTCTTTGGTCCAGTGACATGACTTCCTTGTGGTTCCTCAGGCAAGATCCTACATCTTCTGAGTCCAGGGATCTTCCCTGTTCCTCCACCTCTCCCCCATGCCCAGAATACTCTCTCTGCCCTCATCTCTGCCTCCTGGCTTCCTTTAAGACCTAGCACAAACCTTGCCTTCCACATGAAGCCTCTATCAGCCCATCTTAATTCTAGTGCCTTTTCCCTATTGGTTATTTCCAATTTATCCTGTATATAACTTGCTTTTATATAATTAATTTGCGTGTTGTTTCCCCCATTAGGTTATGAGCTCCTTGGAGGCAGGGACTCTTTTGCCTTTCTATCCCCAGCACTTAGTACAGTGCCTAGCACATAGTAGGTGCTTAATTAATGTTTATTGACTGTTAAGACTCCAGAGGGCAGAGTTAGGACCAATGGGTAGCAATTGAAAGGAGGCAAATTTAGGCTTGATATGAAAAACACAAACTCTTAATAATTGGAGATGTCAAAAAGTGAAAGGGCCTGCATTTAGGGCTGTAGATCTTCTATTCCTGGGACATCTACTTGATTACCTCAAGGAAAGATAGAATGGTTACTTGTGGGGTATGTTATAATGATGATTCTTTTGGGGGTATATGCTGAACTCAATAGCCACTGTGGTGCCTTCCAACTCTGACATTCTGTGATTCTGTGACTCTTCTTCCATCTCAACTGGCCTCTAATCTTCCTAGTTCCCAGCCTCCTTTTCACATCAATCAAAAAGCATTTATTAAATGCTTATTATATACCAAGAATTGTTTAAGCACTGGAGGCACAAAAAAAGGCAAAAACATAATTCCCACCATCAAAGAGTTTACATACTAATGGAAGAGACAATGTGTAAAAAATTGTACTTACAAAATATACAATACTGTAGGAAGGGAACACAACAAAAACAACCTGATCGTAGAAAGTTACTGTGTTGACAGGGAAGATAAAAACTCAAACTCAAAAGACAATAAAGTCAAACTTGCTGCATACAAAAACCTCAAAAAAATGTGAATTGATCTCAGGACCAAAATTAATTCCTGGAAGAGTTTTAAAAAGCCCTAAAAATGAATAAGACAGGTAGAGGAAAAATTGGGCAAAGAAATGAAATGGATGTAAGAAAATAATTTTTAAAAAGAGTCAACATCTATTTAAAGGAGGCACAAAGGAAATTGAAGAAAATGACACTTTAAAAAACAGAATAGGCCAAATGGTAAAAGGGACACAAAGATCCACTGAAGGAAAGAACTTTTTAAAAAGCAGAATTGGCCAGTATGGAAAAGGGGATACCAAAGCTCACTGAAGAAAAGAATTCCTTAAAAATTAGAATTGGGCAAGTGGAACCTAATGATTGCATCAGACATTAAGAAACAATAAAACAAAATAAAAAGAATGAAAAAATAGAAGAAAATATGAAATATCTCATTGGAAAAACAAGTGACCCAGACAATAGATCCTGGAAAGATAACTTAAGAATTATTGGATCACCTGAAAACCATGATCAAAAAAAGTACTTAGATATCATCTTTCAAGAAATTATCAAGAAAAACTGCCCTCATATTCTAGAATTAAAGGATAAAATAAAAATGGAATGACTCCATTGATCACCTCCTAAAAGAGATCCCCAAATGAAGTTTTCCAGGAACATTATAGCCAAATTCCAGAGCTTCCAGGTCAAGGAGAAAATATTGCAAGCAGTCAAAAAGATATAATCCAAGCATCATGGAGCCATAGTCAGAATGACACAAGATTTATCAGCTTTTCCATTAAAGGATCATAGGACTTTGGAATATGATATTCCAGAGGACAAAGAATCATATACTTAGCAAAACTGAGTATAATCTTACAGGGAAAAATAGATATTCAATGAAATAGAGGACTTTTAAACATTTCCTGATGAAAAGACCAGAGCTAAATAGAAAATTTGATTTTTAAAAACGAGACTCAAGAGGAGCACAAAAAGGTAAACAGGAAAGAAAAATCATAGATGATTCAGTAAGGTTAAACTGTTTATATCCATACAGGGGAAGAGGATACTTGTAATTGCTAAGAACTTTAACATTATTAGGGCTCTAAATCATTATTGATTTGAGAAATACAAATGAAAAGAAATCTAAGGCATTACCTCTCACTAATTGTATTGGCTAATGTGATAGAAAAGACAAATAATAAATGTTGGAGAGAATGTGGAAAAATTGAAACACTAATGCACTATTGGTGAAGTTGTGAATGAATCGATTCCACCATTCTGGAGAGTGCTTTGGAATTCTGCCCAACGAATTATAAAAGTGTACATACTCTTTGACCTAGTAATGTCAGTACTAGATCTATATCCCAAAGACATAAAAAAAGAAAAGAACCTACATATTAATAAATATTTGTAGGAACTCTTTGTGATGGCAAAGAATAGGAAATTGAGAGGATGCTCATAAATTGGGGAATGGCTGGACAAACTGTGGTATTTCACTGTGATAGAATACTCTTTTGCTATGAGAAATGACAGGATGGTTTTAGAAAACCCAGGAAAAACTTAAATAAATTGATGCAAAGTGAAATGAACAGAGCCAGAATATCATAAAAGCAATATTGTACATCAAACTGTGAATGACTTAGTTATTCTCAGCAATATAATGATACAAGACAAATCCAAAGGAATTATGATGAAAAATTCTATACATCTCCAGAGAAAGAACTGATGAAGTCTAAAAGCAGACCAAAGCACACTTTTTTTTTAAAAAAAACCCTGCCTTCCATCTTAGAAACAATACTGTGTATTGGTTCCAAGGCAGAAGAGCAGTAAGGGCTAGGGAATGGGGGCTAGGCAATGGAGATTAAGTGACTTACCCAGGGTCACACAGCTAGGAAGCTAGATTTGAACCTAGGATCTCCCATCTCTAAGCCTGGGCTCTCCATCCACTGAGCTACCCAGCTGTCCCCTACAAGCATGTGATTTTAGTTGAACATTTACAGCACTTGAAAAGCATTATAGCATTCTATACAATTCTTCTACTGATATTTACCTTTTAGAATATCATTACTTTGCCAATGAATCACCTTCATTTGGAGGTCAGGTGGAAGTTCCTTAATTGCAGTTAAATGGATTCTGAAATGTGGAAATTTTGTTTGTATTTATAACCAGGTCTAAAAAATGCTGCTAGAACTAGAGTTTGAGGTCAGACAATAGATCCTCTATATTTTTCACCTTTTAAGTGTTGTTTTGCCTTGTAATTTGGAGTTGAGCTCATTCGGAAATAATTTTAAGTCTGCCAGAAACCTAATTTCCAAAGACATTCAGGTTTGATCAAGGTAGTTGAGGGTAGTTTTTCTCATTCAGCAAAATTTCTATTGTGGCCCTGGGCTCAGAAAATTATCATAAAGATTTTTTTCTCTTTTAAAATTTTGACAAGATGGGTACACACTGGTAATAAAAATAATAAAATGTTAGTTACTATATGATAATTAATGCACATGAGTCATAATTACATCACTGTACTTTCAGGCTGGTGCACCAAACCTCAGTGAGAGTATTACCTAACATCTCTGCCTCCATAGCCCCAAAGCAACCAAAAACAATCCCTGCTATTACATAAACAATCTCTAAAGGAATGACACTTGATTTAAGGGCACTGATATTTGAATTTCATATAATTTTCCAGTTAATATGTATTTATTGAGTGCTTTCTTTGTGCCAGGCACTGGGCTAAACTCTATGTCAAGTGTTACAAAATACCTTCTGATCTTTTAAAAATTATTTTAATAGGTAAAAATCATTCTTAGCTAGTGGTTGGCAATGGACTAGATTTTCCCATGGGTCAAAGTTTGCTGATCTCTGAACCTAAAATGCAGATCTAACTATGTTTCTACCCTGCTCAAAGACCTCAAATGGCTCCCCATCTTCTGGGATGAAATGCAAAATCCTCAGGATGGCATTTAAAGTCCTGATTAATTAGTCATAGGGAATCAATTGGATTAATCAGGTAATAGGGAACATTAACACCGAACCTCAATTCACCAAAATGTTATTATTCCCCCAAAAAGAATTCCATTCTTCTTATTAGTAGACCAATCCCATATGCCCTTCCAACCTCATTCCAATCACTCCCCTGCACACGCTCTTCCTTCCAGTTAAAACCACCTGCTAACTCTTCCACATACATAACATTCCATTGCTTGCCTCTGTGAGTTTGCAAAATTTATGTCCCCCACATGCCTGCCCCCCCCAAATCCTCAGCCTCCTTCCAATCCCAGTTTAGGTGCCACTTTCCCATGATAGGTCTTTCCTGAATACTAGTAATTAGCTCTACTTACTCTTGAAATGACCATGGATGACTTTGCATATTCTTGGTATTTCCTTCCTTGAGAATGTGCTGGATCCCCCTAGTAGTCTGGAAGCCTCTTGAAGGCAGAATCTAGTTTGTGTGTATATCTCTAGTGTCTGGCACAGTGCCTGCTGGTCCCTTCAGATGTGTGTTTGATGTATGCACTTCCAGCCTCTTCTCTCAGACATTTTCCAGCCTTCTTCTTATTCCTCCTAGCTGCATCCATTTGACTCCTCTTTCTTTTGCTCCTTCTCTCACCAATATCTTCTCTCTGGTCTCTCCTGCCCAGACTCTGGCCTCTTCCTCATGTTGATCTCTCTCATCCCTACCCACAACCTATGGTTTCCACTTCCTCTACTGTCCTATTTTTCCTCCAACTCCACCAAGTTCTCCACCTCCCCCTCAACCCTGAATTTCAAGCATGTGCTTTCAAGGTCCATCGAACCTCCCCTTGGCCCCCTTTGCCCCTCATTCCTGCTGTCTTGGCTTCTTTCTCAGCTCAGGGCCAGGGCAGGGCAGGCCAGGGTCCTACAGTGATCTGACCCTGTGGATGAACAGTTGGGGGGCCCCTGCTCTGCCTGTGGGGGGGACACCCATTCATGGGGGCTTCCCTGCCCACCACGGGAGTCCTTTGATCCTTTTTTAGTTGAGGCCTCGGCAGCTGACCTGATCCCATTGCCCTGCAGGACCCAGACAGTGACAGATCTGTCTGCTGGAGGCTTCTGACTGGGAAACACATGTCAGATCAATCTCTCCTTTTTCTTCCTTAGCCTGCGCCACTCCCGTCAACCGCTCCACCTCATTCCCTATTGGATAAAGGTCAGACTCCTCAACCTGGCATTCAAGCTCCTCTCCAGTCTATCTCTGACCTCCCCTGACATCCCAATGGGAAGTTCTCTAAGAAGGGCACGTGGAACCAGTCCCCCTTAGGGTCAGCGATGCGCCCAAACCTTGCCCACAATACCCTCCTGTCCCCCATTGCCGGAGTGGATAAGCCCCTCTCCCTTTCCCTGCCTTACTCGCTTCTTGTCTCAACCATTCATACCCCTTTGGTTGGCAGCCAAAGCAGCCAGCATTTGGAAGCTTTATACCTTTAATTGCTTATTCTTATTACTATTCATTTTGAAACTTTTTTTTAAAGTTAGGTGGCCATCTCCCCTGAGTTTCTCTGAGGATGAATATCTGAGCAGGATTGAGAGAGGGGAATCCAAAACCCAAAGGGGAGAGAACTTTTCTTCTAAGCACAGTCTGGGGTGAGTATGGATCCAATGAGAGAAAGAGAACATTTGTTACTGATCATTTTTCAACATGTGGATGTGTGGTGTGTGTACAGGTCGTAGCCTGTACTTATTTCTTTTGAACCCAGAGAGATTTTTAAAAACTGCTCAAGAAGCAAACAAAGGCTACATGATGTGGGAAGACTGGTCCAGTTTTTGTCCGAGAGCTCCCGGTTCTCAATCAGAAGAAAGTTTTTCACGCATACCCCTGGCACCCAGGCCACCTGTTTCTTATGGGCCCCTCCATGTTCAAAATACACTCCTTGATGGTATTAGGTCAGTTTTATCTATAAGTGAGAATGAGCTTCACAGTTGGATTGAGAGTATTTTTTTTTCCAGAGGAAACCCAGCAGGGATGGGGAGGTTTAGGCTCTCCAAGGAGGAGAGATGCCAGGACAGAAAAAGTGAGAATTTTCCAAATGGGATATACAAATTAGTGCTGACTGTATAAAGGAATTCAGAGATAGGAGAGCTCTTTAAAAGAACTCCAGAAGCCAGAAAAAGTAGGTCCATGTCTTTACTCGAGGTAGAGGGGATGAGGGAGCACATTCTAGGAGGGCCAATGGCTCAGATGTGGCCAAGTTCACAATATCTCCAGGAGACCAGATGGTCACCACCTCGGCTCCATTTAGTTCTCACTCGTGGGCAGCATGTTGGGTCCGGCCGCTTCTCCTCTGCTGGCCTCTCTTCATCCTTATCTGTGCCTTGGTAAACAAGGAGGGGACCTAGCTGAGATGGATGCTGGTCAAATGGGACTCTCCAGGGACCGTCTTCAGTCTATCTTCCTGCTTGTCTGGGCTCCTCTTGGAGGCATGGCGGATGTTTCTCTAGAAATACTTTCAAAGAGCTAGAAGTACCGGGGAAATATGGACAATGTCTGCCTCACGTCAGGCAGACCTGTCCAGCCCATCAGATCTCCAAGGTAAAGACTTTAGGAGAGAGAGAGAGGATCTTGTCCGAGACAGACCCTGGGGAATTTGAATGGAAATCTATTGGAAAATGAGGTGGGATCTAAGCTCTAGCTTGTACAGGTCTTTTGTTATTAATTCATTGATTCTGGCTTTACACAATGTAAAGGCATAAAATGTCAAAGTCAGAAGGAACCTTAGAATAGAGAACATAAAATGTCAGAGCTAGAAGGGACATTAGAATACAGAAGGGCAGAGCTAGAAGGAAGTTTAGAATGGAGAATGTTAGTGCTGGGAGAGACCTTCCTTTGTGCACAAAATATCAGGGAGGGAAGGGGCCTTAGAACAAAAAATATCAGACGGGGAGAGATCTTAGAACAGAGAATGTTAGAGCAGGGAAGGATCTTAGACTGTAAAAGTCAAGACCTAAAAAGGGCCTTTAAACACAGAATGTCAGAGCTGGAAAAGGACCTTAGATTGATGATATTAGTAGAAAGATCAGAAAGAAAGACAGACTGAATTTGTAGAAAAAAAAAACTTAGAAAGTGTTGGTTTCAAATCTCAATTCTTGTACTTACTAGCTGTGTAACTTGTACAAATTACTAAAATGCTCTGAGGGGCCTTTATTCCCTCCTCTATAAATTGAAGGGGTTGGACTGGTTTTTAAAGTCTCAAAGGCAACTAAGTAGTACAGTGAATAGAGCTCTAAGCCTGAATTCAAATACAGTCTCAGATACTTCCTAGCTATGTGACTTTGGGTCAATTGAACCCTATATGCCTCAGTTTCCTCAACAGTAAAATGAGAATAATTAATAATACATACTTCCCAGGGTTGTTGTAAAGATCAAATGAGATTTTATTTGTAAAGTCCTTAGTGTGATGCCTGGCATATATAGTAGGCATTTAGAAAATTCTTTTCCCTTTCTTTCCCCTCCTCCTAACTTTAAATATGGGGTTCAGAGCTACTGACTCTGTATAACTTTGTACGACAGAGCAGTAACTCCTATTTACTCTAGAGTGGGAAATTTAGAGAACACTCTGAAGGTATATATTCCAGGGGCTCTTTCTTCCTTACCTCTGCCTATCCCAAAGCTGTCTGCATTAATCCTACCTTCTTTCTCCCTCCCTCCCTCCCTCCCTCCCTCCCTC
>NC_058132.1:98107627-98131577 GCF_016433145.1 Gracilinanus agilis
CTTCCTTCCTTCCTTCCTTCCTTCCTTCCTTCCTTCCTTCCTTCCTTCCTTCCTTCCCTCCTTCCTTCCTTCCTTCCTTTTCAGGTTCAGGCAAGTGGGGTTAAGTGCCCAGGGTCACACAACTAGGAAGTGTCTGAGGTTAGCCAGGACCTCCCAATTCTCGGACTGGTTCTTTATCCACTAAGACATTTACCTACCCATCTAGGGATACTTTTTCTGCCTTCACCAGCTTGGAAACCTCCTGGTGCTCCTGAGTGCTTTTCCTCCCACCCCTGCCATTTGTAAAAAGTACTCATTATAACTCTTGTCCTATGAGCCTAGGACATAGAATGTGAGAACTGGAAGGGATTTTAGAAATACAAATAGAGGACCAAACACTTCCTAAGGTTCCCCCCCTTACCCAGCACTGGTGTAGGCAATTGAGAGAGATCGTATTGGAGAGGAGCCGGGTCCTGCCCTCAAGGATCTCCCAGTCCAAGGAGGGAGACAAGCATAGTAAGAAAACATGAAAAGTCCTAGATGAACTGTGTAAGCGGGACCCTCGTCAGGGCCGGGCCACATGAGGCAGAGTCAAAGTGCTGGAAGAATCAGGACAAAGTGGCCTGGTGGGGCAGAAAAGGGGGTCAGGACTAGGAGTCAGGAGACCTCGGTTTAAACACCCTGACTTTAATGTGCTGCATGACCGAGGGCAAATTCTTCCCCCCTCTGGGCCTCAGTTTCTTTCTTTCTAAAATGAAGAGTTTGGCCTGGCCTCTGGATCTCTGGCTTATTTTTGCTTGGGTCCTGAGTGTCAGTACAGGTGGTTGGGCTGGGGTGGGAAGGGGGAAGGCGGAGAACCTCAGAAAGGATGTGGAAATTTAAAGTGAACTTTGGCTGGCCCCAGTCCTGCCTCCCCCCTGGAAGGTCTGCCCCTCTCCCTCTCCCCGTCCCGCTGCCCCCCCCACTCTTGCACTGCTCATTCTTCCAAGGCCTGATTAGCAGCTGGGGAGCACCTGGCGGGCAGATGTCTTCTCTTCCTCCGGATTCTGTCACCACCCGCCCCCCTGATCGCCTGGCCTGGGAAGTGAGGAGGGAGGGCGAGGTGGGGGAGCAATTAGCTAGCGTGGTTAAAGCCCAGCAAGGGGGCAACGGAGGGAGGCAGGGAAAGAGAGTCCCCTCCCTCCACAAATAGAAGAGCAGGGGACATTGAAGCCAGGCTGGTTTCCTTTAGCTCCTGCCGGAGAAGGGGGCAGGCTGGGGGCAGAGGAGAGGAGGAAGGGGGCCGGGATGGACGTGACCCTGGAGGTCCTGCTCTGCTCTCTCTCATCCACAGAGTTTCTTCTCCAGATGAAGACAGAAGCAAGGTAGATCCATGAGCAGAGACAGGAAACCATCTCTGTGGGCCTCCTCTGAGAAATGAGGCGCCTCAGAAAAGAGCCCATCCGTGCCCCCAAACCTGGAGCGTGTCCTCTCTCACACTGACTGGTGGGATGCTCTATGTTCCATCCCTTCTACCACATTTCTGGGTGTGTCTTTCCAACGCTGATGCTCGTGTCCTAAGTAAAGCCCTTTGCCAGGCCAACCTTCCAAGCTCTACTATTCTCTGGCTCTTGGGTCCCCCCAAATCTGAGGCTCAACAGATCAGAACACAAGTATTTATTGTGTTCCCGTGTGTCCAGCTGAGCGCTCTGGGGGAGGCCACAGGAGATGCCCTTCTTCTTCCTCACCCCTTCCCAAAGCCGCCCGATGATAATGGAGCCTGGCCAGAAACCCGCTCCAGTTTGCAAAGGGCTTTCCAGTTCGTTGTCTTACTGGGTTATCCCTGGAGCTCTCAGAGATGGGTGGCAGAAAAGACTCCAGTGGATCTAGCAGTGAATCCCGGGGGGAACTCTGGAGAGGCGCAGATGAGCTGGTCAGGGCAGAGATGATTAGCTCTCGTGTACAGAGGAGGAGGAAAAGGAGGCTCTCAGAGGGAGACCGACTTGTCAAAGGTCACTTGGCGGTGTCGGAAATGAAACTCAAAGCCGGGTCTCCTGGTTCCCAGCCCAGAGCTCTTTACACTCTTTATAGAGTGTCTACGTTGATTCTTACACAGAAGGCTGAGAATACTACAAGACAGTTTAAGAACCAGACGTTGTGATTTAGCGTGTTTACCCGTGTTATGCCCTTGCTCAGGAAACTTTGGGGCCTCCCTGTTGTCAAAAATAAAAGATATTCAGAGCTCTCCACGATCTGGCTCCAACCTCCCTTTTCTAATCTTATCTGAAATTGCTTCCCCTCCCAGGTACCATGTTCTAAACAAACTGGCCTGCCAAGCCGTTCCCTGATCTCATCCTGCTCTCTCTGCAGTCTCTGTGCATCCCCACAAACCATTCTTCAGACTCAACAGATGTGATGGACTCCCTCCTCGTCTGGCCCTCTCTTCCTTCAAGATTTGTATCAGGGAACACCTCCGTGAAGGCTTCTCTTATACCCCCAACTCCCAACTGAAAGTGTTCTCTCCCACCTCAAATTGTCGTAGAACATGAAACCCTCTTTATCTTTATCACATCACCTCTAGAAAACGGAGCATGAACTCCTTGTGGGAAGAGATTTTTGTCATTGTTTTCCTCGATACCTGGCATCTAATAGGCACTTAACAGATGCTTGGTAATTAACTGATTGATCTTTTCCCATGCCAGGTAGTAGATTATAAGCTTCCTAAGGGCAGGATCACTCATTTCTCTTTTTTCTAAACAATGCCCACCAGCTATGCATTCTATACATCAGGTTCTCTTCTAGTCAGAGTCTAGCCTAACATTCCATATTCTAAGGCTCTTCCCAACTCTGATATTCCATGTTCTAAGGCTCTTCCAGGCTCTGACATTCTGTGTTCTAAGGCTCTTCCCAGCTATGACATTCCATGTTCTAAGGCTCTTCTCAGCTATGACATTTCATATCCTAAGGCTCTTCCCAGCTTTAACAATTTGTATTCTAGGAATTGAGGAAGTTCCCAATACTGATGAAACCACAGTTCTGGGGAAAATAGTAGTTTGCAAAGCACCTAATGCATATTTTCTCATTCTTCAATAACCCTGTGGGTCAGGTATTATTATTCCATTTTTATAGATGATGAAATTGAGTCCCTGGGAAGTTGAGTGACTCTCCCATGGTCACACAGCTTGTAACAATCAGGAATGGACTTTGAATTCAGGTTTTCCTGATCCTAGCCTCAGGGCTGTACCTACTATATGAGGCTTCTCCTATAGAAACTCCAAGGAGAGATCACTGTAGCCTGCAGTAGTCTGGGGAGGCTTCCTGGAGGAGATAAAGCTCCAAGTGGATCTTGGTAGACCTTGGGTGAGGGAGGGAGGTGGGAAGAAAGACTGGGGACCTAAGTACAATGATTGAGGGGGTCCATTGCAGAGATGAAGTAGGTAGAGACGAACTAAGGCCATATCCAGCCTCTAGCACCTACATTGCATAGCCTCTTCTTCACCTCCTATTTACCCTTAATGTCTGGTTTTCCCCCATTCTCCTTTGAATTTTCCTCCTTGTTACAGACTCGACTCAAAGTCTATGGCCTCCCAGAAGCCTAGCCTCAGTCTTGCCCATCTCTCTCCTCTCAGCCCCTCGAGGTCCTAGCCTCAGCGCTGTACCATTTCATGTTGTTCTATGTCCTGAGTTATCTTAGCCTGGGAGCCTCCTGAAGGCAGGCAGGTATGCTGTGTCTCCTTCTTTATCTGCCTTATAGAGCTAAGCCCCTGACTTTGCACATAGTAGGTGCTCAATGAATGTTTTCTTTTTGAGACTGGGCCTCCCTATCTTACACAAACAAGTGTATCAACCTCTTTTGGGTCCAACTCTACTGATGATTATCAGGGAAGCTTTAACCTCCTTAACTGGTGTGCTCCTCCTTAGGTGCCCCCCACTCCCAGAGGCTCCCCAAGTTGGTGAGGACACCCTATTGACTTTAGCCCTACTGCAGCATAGAACTTGAACTCAAACAATCCAAGAGATTCAGCTTCCATGCAAAATGGAATAATGGAATAATCCATTCCTTTTCCTGGAAAAATATCCATTTTCCTGAAGATGAGGACCATGACTTTTATTCTATAATGCCTATTACAAGGATGGATGAATTCAAAGAATCACAGATGGCTACCCCTAGAAGGAACTTCAGAAGTCAATAGTCCAATCCATTCCTGAACAAGGAAGGTTCTTCTACAAGATCTCTAACAGGAGGTCATCAGTTCAAATACCTCCAGGGATGGGGAGCTCACTCCCTCCAAAGCAGACTTTTCCGCTGCTGAGTAGCTCTGATTCATCTAAGGTTCTTCCCCATACTGACCTGAAATCTGCCTTCTTGTGATTTTCCCCTTCTGCGCTGACTTTGCCCTCCTGGGACCACAGAGAACAAGTCAGCTACTTCTTCCCCAGGACCTTCACCCTTCAGAGAGTGGAAGGCAGCCATGTCTCTCTGCAGCACCATATTTCAGGAAAAATGGAAATAATAAAGCAAAGTGTGTCCAGAGGGGAAGGGGACTGGGCTCAGCTGAAGGAATTGGGGAGATAAGCCTGGAGAAGAGATGACTGTCTCCCAGGATTTGAAAGGCTGTCATGGAAAAGAAGGATTCTCCTTGTTCTGCTGTGTCTTTTTAAAGGGCAGAGCAAGAAGCCCTGGGTGGGGGTATCGCAGAGACAGCTTCCAGCTTCATGGAAGGACCAGCCTAGTAACTATTAGAGCAACTGCTTCAGGAGGTACAGGGCTCTCCATGATCCAGGACAATTCTGAGGGAATTATGAGAAAGAACGCTATTCACATTCAGAGGAAGAACCGTGGGAGTAGAAACACAGAAGAAAAACAACTGCCTGGTTGCATCAGTGGATGGGGCTATAATTAGGGATATTGACTCAAAGTGAACACCCTAGTGCAAATATCAATAATATGGACACTGGTCTTGATCAATGACACATGTAAAACCCAGGAGAATTGTGCGTGGGCTACAGGAGGGGGTGGATAGAACATGAATCCTGTAACCATGGAGAAATGTTATAAATTAATAAATTAAATAAAAATTAAAAATAAAAAGGAGGTTCGGGGCTCCCCATGAATGGGTTTTCGGTAAAGCTTACTTCCCCATTTGTTGGTTCCCTATTCCTCCCACCAGATTCCTCTTCAGTCAGGAATTCGATTTCTTGGATTAGATGTATTAGATGGAATGTTAGAGCTGGGAAGAGCCTTAGAACATGGAATGTCAGAGGTGGGAAGAGCCTTAGAAATTTGGCGTTTATTTATTAGATATATTTGATGTTTCTTCCTCATCAAGATGCTGCTCTTTGAGGTCACCCAGGACCATGCCTTTAGAACACGCCCAGTTCAAACCCTGGAAGGACAGGCGAGGAGAGGGAGATCTGAGAACAAGTGAGTAACATACCCCATAACATCTCTGGCCATCATCAGTTTTCTCCGCTGTACAATGGGAATAATAATATTCATGACCTCCCGATCTCTCACACTTGTTGAGAGGATCAAATGAAATGAGATACTTTGGTTAACTTAAAGTGCTCTAAAATGTCAGTTATTATTATTGATGGCCAGCATTGCGAAATGGAGTCGTTATTTTGCAGGGGAGAAAACTGCCCGAGGAAATCCGCAGCCCAGAGAATGTCGGAGCTTCACGCACGGGTCACTCGTGCGAGCCTCTCCTCTTACCGAGGCGCGCCCGGGTTCCGAGCAGGGCGAGATCTCGCGTGACGTTCTACCGCAGGTTAGAGAGGCGCTGGGAGCGGAACCCGGGGCTCTTAAGTCTGGGTTCAGTAACTGACCCAGCCGCCCTGCCACCCCAATAAAATCTTCCCTCGGGAATCCACCCTCCAGGAATTCAGCTCAACAGAGGGGAAGTTCATTCCGGGAGGAGTAAGTACACAGGCTGGAAAAACACTTTCCAGAATGTAAAAATAGAACCTGCGTTCCCAGCCTGGATCCCATTTCAGGAAGACGAGTTTAGCTCCCCAACACAGACTCCCCTGCTGGGGAGGGAACAAGACCTCTGTTTTGCCTCAAATGCCCCCTTCCTAGTCCCAGCGACGGCTTATCTTGCCCAGGAGATGGGAACCACCTCTGAGGGCATCGCGGTGTCCCGGAAAGAATGCTGGACTCGAGGCAGGAGCCCTGAGCTGGAGTTCCAGCCCTGGGAGGTACTCCGGGCGGGACGGGGGCAAATGTGTTAACGTCTTTGAGATTCATTTTCACAATCCCTAAATTGGGAATCATATTTCTTACTCGAGTGATCGTCTCCCCTTGCCGTTAAAAAAGTTCTCCTGAAAATGTTTGCCTGTTTTTCTTCCTTTTCTTGCACTTCCTGAACCTAAAATCTTGTCTTTTCCCTACCTTCATAGAAGAAGAGAAAAGAAGATGCTAAATCAGATAGTCTTTGAGCTGGGAGGGACCTTTGTTGTTGCTCAGCCCCATCCCGTCCTCCTCTTCATGTCCCTGTTTATTGGGTTTTCTTGGCAAGGAAGGATACTGAAGCCATTTGCCATTTCCTTCTTTGGCTCATTTTATAGATGAGGAAACTGAGGCAAACGGGATCTAGTGACTTGCCTAGGGCCACGAGCTAATAAGGTCTGAAGCCAGATTTGAACTCAGCCAGGTCTTCTTGACTGCAGGCCCAGCGCTCTATCCACTGAGCCATTTAGTTGTCCCAGAAGGGACCTTAGAAACCATCAAAACCAGGGGCTCTCAGGGGCAGCTGGGTAGCTCAGTGGATTGAGAGTCAGGCCTAGAGATGGGAGGTCCTGGGTTCAAATGTCACCTCAGACACTTCCCAGCTGTGTGACCCTGGGCAGGTCACTTGACCCCCATTGCCTACCCTTACCACTCTTCTGCCTGGAACCAATACACAGTATTGACTCCAAGATAGAAGGTAAGGGTTAAAATAAAAACCAAACAACTAAAAACCAGGGGCTCTCAAAAAAAAAAAACACACATCTGTCCCTCTCTTGGGGTCCTTAACTAAGCAAAACTCATTGTAAACATGCATAGTCCAACCAAAAGAAAAACAATCTCCCATTGGCAGGGCCCCAGATGTGCATCTTCCTCTCCATTTTCTGGGTGAGCCTGTGCTGGATCTTCAGTCCTCTGGGCCTTTCTTAGTTCATGGAGCCCCCTGGCAGTCCCATGGAGTCTTTGGAGCCCTCCTCAGAGCTGTTTATTTAAATCATTGAAGGAAACCCTAAATTTGAATAGGATGTTGGTGAAAATAAAGATGTCATCGTTGCTTATCCAAGTCCAAAGACCCCCAGAAATCCTCTCCCCAGTGCCCTGAGTATTCTCAGCCTCCCAATGAAGAATCCCTGATAAAGGATAACAAAATAATGATCAAGATCCAGGGGGCGGATGGAGAGCCAAGCCTCCAGACAGGAGGTCCTGGATTCAAACATGGCCCCAGACACAAGTTGCTTAACCCCCATTGTGCCTTGGAACCAATACAGTATTGATTTTAAGATGGAAGGTAAGAGTTAAAAAAAAAAAAAAAAAAGAATTCCTGCTCTAACCCAACCACCACCCTTTATAGAAAAGGAAACTGAGGCTCAGGGAGATCTTGCCCAAGATCAGATCTTAAGACTTGAACTCAGGTCCTCCGACTGAAGATCTCCCACAGCTTTCCCCAGGGCTTGTAGGGGTGTGTGTGTGTGTGAGAGAGAGAGAGAGAGAGGCCCACAGAGCAGAGATGCTGCTCCTGGCATGAATGTTTTTCTTGTGAGGCTGCTCCCCTCCCACCATGGTCCTCGGACCCCCCACTGTTTGATGTTCCCTAATGAACTTGGAGCTCTGAGGAAGGTCAGGCCAGGGGAGGGAGATCTGGGAACAATTTGGTAATTAAGCAGGAGGCCACGACAGGGCGTGTTTTATAGGGTCCATTACTGAGCGCCTTGGGGAGGCTTGTGGTGTGGCCGGCTGCCCACCCATTCCCCGCCTGGGCTAATGGTCCCGATAAAACATGTGGGGTGGGAGGAGGGGGGAGTGGAGACTAAGGGGGCACAGCTGGAAGACCTCTCCCTGCTCCAGCCACGTCTGCTTTGTTAGGCACTTCCTTGCCTATTATCTCCTGATTGATTAAATCCTCCCTTGGAGGAAGGCAAGGGAAGGATTGTTATTTCCCATTTTAAGATCTTAGAATCATCGAGTCTGAATCCTAGAATATGGGTCACACAATCACACAATCATAGAATCTCAGAGCCAGGAGAACTCGAGAATCATTAAGGGAAATGCAACCTCTAAGCCAATCTTCTCTATGACAGAATCATTACATGAAATCACAGAATCATACCATCTTGGAGATCATTCCGCACAATCTCTCACTCAGGACAAGAATTCACTCGACTTACCTGTAAGAGGGAGAAATCAGGCCACGGCTCCAGGCTCTCTATGGACAGGGATCTCACCATTTTCCATTTTATTTTAGAAGAGTTCTGATAGAGTCCTGAAATCTCCCTCTTAATCCTCCCTTTCCCCAATCCTCCCGTGTCCTTCATTCTGCTTCCTGGAACACATTTGTTTCCCCTGCCCCACGGGAAATGAATCATGGGCTCCTTAAGCTCATGTCCACTCTTAAAAGTTGATTGTTAAATTTTCAGTGGTGAATTCAGATTAATTAAAAATTAAAAATTCATGAATTCAGAAATTAGGAAAGGCTACAAACCAGGGCTCAAGTGGACTCTTGTTGGTTGTCTGGATTTAAGAAAGAAAGGAAAAAATGTGAATAATGCAGATTAAACTTTTTTTTTTTTTAAACCCTTCCCCTTGTCTTGGAATCAATATTGTGTATTGGTTCCAAGGCAGAAGAGCAGCAAGGGCTGGGCAATGGGGGTTAAGTGACTTGTCCAGGGTCACACAGGAAGTGTCTGAGGTCAAATTTAAACCCAGGACCTCCCATCTCTGAACATTAAAGTTAGAAATTTACAAAATTAACTATTTTTTAAATTTCATTTTTATAATAATCTTTTAAAACCCAAACCCCAAATCCTATACCCATATAAACAAGTGATAAATCATATGTGTTTCTTCTGCATTTCTACTCCCACAGTTCTTTTAGTGTGGATAGCATTCTTGCTCATAAATTCCTCAGATTTATCCTCAATCCATTGCTTTTAGTAGCAAAGTCAGTTACATTTGATCATCCCACAACGTTTTAGTTACTGTGTACAATGTTCTCCTGGTTCTACTCATTTTACTTTGCATCAGTTCATGAAGGTCTTTATCATTCTTATAGAAATCAGGCAGTTCATCATTCTTTATAGCACAATAGTAGAATTAATTATTTTTTGACAGTCAGTTGTTAAACACATCAACACACCTCTGCATCTCTCTCTTTTTTTTCTTTTGCTAAACAACTCCAGCTTCTTCAGGCAAGGAAAATGGGAATCAGAAGAGTATAATGTCTTATCAAAGTCACCAGCAAGTCAGTGGAAAGATTGGAATAGAAAATATAGTAGCATCAAATAAAAAATATTAATTTACTATCGACTGTCAATATGGCACTGCACTTAAAGTCAAGTCTCTGACTGCTTCATCGTGGCTATTATCACCATACCACTAACTATGTATTTGGGGAAGTAGAAGCAAATTTAGATTTAGGAATAGGTTTAATCTAGCCCTGGGCTACTTTTAGAAATCAGGGTAGTGTCAGGAACCAGACTCAGATAGGAAACCATCCCTGGGTTTTTGGGGCCTCAAAAACATACATCTGTCCTGCTGGATTGCCTCTGAAGTTTCCTCAGCCTGAGGCTTCCTTGCCCTGAAATATTCTACCTGCTACCTCTTTCACCTGCTCACTCTGTAATATTTCTTCCAAAGGCCTGTGCCATCTCCTTCCACTGTAGAGTTTCTCCTGGAGCCTCTATTTTGTAGAAAGGCTCTGGCCAACTTGCCTTTATTCTCCTTCCAGTTCTCCTGACTTTCTGGATTTCAAAACCAAGACCCCTTACCAAGTCCCTTCCACTTCTCTTCCCATCCCCTTCAGCTAGCTCCCTTTGGTGTATTGTCTTCCCTCTGTATTAGAATGTAAGTTCCATGAGGGGAGGAGCTGCTTTTAATTTTACTTGTATTTATATGCCTGGCTCTTAAAACAGTGCCCTCGTGCTTAATAAATTTCTTTCTTTTCTTCCTTCCTAAGAGCTTTTGGAATTCTTGAACTTGATCCCATGGGAACTAACCACTGACCCACCTTGTCCCAGATTTCAGCTGCATCTCCAGTTTAATGGAAGGAGTCTTTGAGTCACAAAACTTGAATTTGAGAGTCCCTGCCATTTATCATCTCTGTGACTTGCGACAAATTATTTCTCTGAGTTTCAGTTTTCTTAACTATAAAACAAAGTGAATACTACTTTGGCTACCTACCTAACAAGAATGTCCCTAAGGAAGTATTTCATAAAGGTTTTTTTTAAACCCTTAACTTCTGTGTATTGGCTCCTAGGTGGAAGAGTGGTAAGGGTGGGCAATGGGGGTCAAGTGACTTGCCCAGGGTCACACAGCAGGGAAGTATCTGAGGCCAGATTTGAACCTAGGACCTCCCGTCTCTAGGCCTGACTCTCAATCCACTGAGCTACCCAGCTGCCCCTTTCATAAAGTCTTAAATGTTCGGGGTTTGGATTTTGTTAGAAAGGAAGGAAAGGGTTGGACTTGTGGTTTCATTAGTGTCAGGTACTCTCAGAATAGAAACTTATTCTACCAGGTCAATAATCAATATGTCTAAATTGTAGTTAATTCTGAGGGCATTGAGAGGTTAAGTCTCTTAAAATTCATTAGACTATAAGCTCTTTGAGGGTAGGGACTGTCTCTTGTCTCTTTTTATAACCCTAGTGCTTAGCACAGTGCCTGGCACATATTAGGTGCTTAATAAATTGGTTGATTGATTCATGATCACACAGCCAGAATGAGTCAGTCATTTTTTTTAACCCTTAATTTCTATCTTGGAATCAATACTATGTATTCCAAGACAGAAGAATGGTAAGGGCTAGGCGATGGAGGTTAAGTGACTTGCCCAGGATCATATAGCAAGAAAGTATCTGAGGTCAAATTTGAACCCAGGACCTACCATCTTAACCCACTGGGCTACCTAGCTGCCCCTCATCAAAGCCATTCTTTCTGATTCTAAGGCCAACCTTTATCCAATATGCCATGATGCTATTATTGTTTAAAGAAAAGTGAATGCTATGGTGGAAGAAGCTGAAGAGAGAGGGAAAACGGAGTAGGGACTATATCATAAATTATCTATCCATCCATCTATCTATCTATCTATCTATCTATCTATCTATCTATCTATCCACTTATCCATCTTTCTCTCCATCCATCCATCTATCCATCTGCATGTCTGCATATCCATCTGTCTATTTATCCATCCATCTATCCATTTCTCTATCATCCATTCATCTGTCTGTCTTCCTGTCCATTTATCTATCTATCTATCCATCAATCTACTGATCTACCTATCTATATGTATCCTTCCATTTATCTCTCTATCTATCCATTCATCTCTCTGCCTGTCTGTCTGTCTCTTTATCTCTATCTCTATGTGTATCTAGCTATTGTCTATCTCCCTCACAACTTATCCCCTCTTCCAATCTTCTCTGTTTCTGTTGAGCGTACCACAACCCTCCAGGTACCCCAGTTCATAATCTCAGAGTCATTTTTGCCTCTTCCTTCTCCTTCCAGATCCCATGGAGTGCCAATTTTTTTAGTTCCAACCTTCACATCTCTCACTTTTCTCCACTCACATCACAAGCATCCTGGTTCAGGTTCTCATCCCCTTTTACCTCAACAATTCCAATAGTCTTCCCATTGATCTCCCAACCCCATCTTTGACTCATTCCCCCTCTGACCCATCTTGCCTACAGCTGCCAAAGTGATCATCCTAAAGTGGCCAAATCACTCCCCTACTCAGGAAGGCTCCAGTGGCTGCCACTTGCTCCCAAAATATAATATCCCGTGTTTGACTTTTAAAATTCTTCATCATCTACCTCCAGCTTTCCTTTCTAGACTTATCACATCTTACTCATTTATGTGCTGGTCAAAATGGCCCTTCATTTCCCCCCCTATTGGACATTCCATTTCTTGTGTCCACACCTTTGTCCGTCCAGGTTGTGCCCAGCTCCATCCCCACCCTCACCCCCATCTTGTAATTTGCTGCCCCCTCCAATCTGCCTCTTTATCTTAGTTCCTTCCCTCTAAATCTACCTGCAGTTTAGCCTGTGTGGATCTTGTCTATACAGACTTATTTGCGTGTTCCCTCCTTCAGGAGAATGTAAGCTTCTTGAGGGCAGGATTGTTTTTGCTTTTCTTTGTATTGTTGGCATGTGGCACAGTGGCTGGTAGACAAATGGTAGCTGATTCTCCCCCAATTGCTAGAAACTCTTGCTCTGAAATGATTTAGTATACATGTTGTATATATTGATGTGGGTATTTATGTTGTTTTCCTCAATGGAATGTAAGCTTCAGGAGGGCAGAGACCATATCATTGTTAAATTCTAGAGGTAACTAGGTGGCCCAGCGGATAGCATGCTGGATATGGAGGTAGAAAGATCTGAGTTTAAATCCATCCTCAGACACTTAATAGCTGTGTCATCCTGGACAAGTCTTTAAACTGCCATTTGCCTCAGTTTCCTCAACTGTAAAAATGGAAATAATAATAACACCTACCTCTAGGCTGTTGTGAGGATCAAATGAGAAAAAATTTGTAAAGAGCTTAGCACGGTATCTGGCACATAATAGGTGCTCAATAAATGCTTGTTGCTCCTTCCCCTATTTAAATTCTGAGTCCTAATATTTTTCAATAAGAAAAATTAAATAAATAGATTCTGAGTCCTGAATGTCTGGCATGTGTCAGACATGTAATAAATGCCTTTTGGTTCACTGTCCTAGAAGGAGAGGCAAGTGACTAGACCAGACCAGTGCCAGAGTGAGCCTATTGCTAGCTTGTCCAAGCTTTATGGATGGAAACACCATTTGAGGGTTTCTGTCTCTGCTGCGTAGTTTTGGGGCTGAGTCTGTATGATGCTCCCTTCACTGTAGCTCCCTTATACAGTTTGTCCCTCTATACCTCTTATGCCCCTTGAGAAACGTAGAATTCATCGATGACTGACATTTACTGAACACCCATACGTTGATATTAGTGGGTGTAATAATGATAACAATGATTTACGTTTCCCTAGCACTTGAAGGCATATGAAGTGCTTTCCAAATCCCAGCATCCCTATCACATTATTGTTGGTTGTCTGTGTTCATCACAATGTGAAGTCTTTTCTTGTGCTTGAATTGGATTTAAATGAAGCAGCGTTGCTTAAAGTCATCGGCCTCACTTTCTCTTCCAGAGTCATCAAAGTCTGGCAGTAAGATAAAAGTCAGGATGACTGATGATGGCCCAGGATATAGTAGGTGACCTTGACTTCTTTGATGTCTAACCGACAACTTGGAGCAAATTGCTCTCATTTGCCCATTCCACCAGGAGAAATCTTCATGTGTGTGGGTCGATATACCCCTAATTCATCAAGGAGTTACCTGAAAACTGGTTTGGGGTATATGGGATATTCAGGGAGGACCAGCACTTCTGGTGTGAAGGCTTGCCAAGTCCTTTTCAGGACCGCTTATCCATCTTTGGTGTCTACCATTCATCCAACTCTCACCCGTGTCTCCAAAATGCTGTAGCATGTACAGTGGCCACTAAATCCACTATGTAATGAAAATATGACAGAATCCTGAATTTCGGTGTTAGATAGCACCCCAGAGGCAATCTAGTCCAACCTCTGGCTGTACTGGCATTTCTGAACAGGAGTCCTCCGACAAGTGCTTATCCAACCATCACTAAAGACTAACTATTAAGGAAAGCCCACCATCTCCCCATTGGTCTCCCTACTTCAACTCTATGCCCTCTCTAACGCATCTTCCCCAAGCTGCCAAAGCAATCAAGCTAGAGTGACTGCATCACTCCCTTACTGAAGAAGTTCCCGTAGTTGCCTCTTGTCCCTAGGACACAAACTTCTGTGTCTGACATTTAAGTTCTTCATAATCTGTCCTCAAGCCACCTTTCCAGGTTTATTTTGGTCCTTTCCACTTTGGATTAGCTCGAAATGGTAGGAGGTTTTTCCTGATGTCAAGCTTAAACCTGTCCCTTTGTAACTTCCATCAAAAGAACAACTCCCCCCCCCCAAACAAGCTTAATTCCTCTTCTACAGGGCAGCCCTTCAAATAGTTCATGATAATCGTCACATCCCTCCTTTGCTCTCCCCACCTCCTCACTTACCCACCCAAGACTTTTCCTCTCCAGGCTAAACATCCCTAGTTCTTTTGATCAATCTTCACATGGCATGGACTTTAGTCCCCTCCCATTGGACATCCTCCAGCTCGTGGAGGTCCTTCTTAAATGACTCCAATGTAGTCACCCTCCTTTGGACACACTCCAGCTTGTGGAGGTCCTTCTTCAAATATGAGCCCAGTGCTCCAGATGTGTCCAATATTCTCAGAGTACAGTACTATGGGACCATCACCTTCACCCTTTTTGGGATTCTTTAATATTTCAGTGACTCTGGGAGATCCTCAATGTGATGATATAGCCTCTGGAAGACCCTTAGTTCAAATTCATCAAGACAGGGGGAACTACAACAGAGCAGAAAAAGAACTTTTATTCAATCAACAAGAATATATTAGTTCTTTACTATGTGCCAGGCACTGTCCTAAGAGCTGGGTGTATAAAAAAAAAAGGGCGAGGGGTAGAGTTCCTGCTCACAAGGAGCTCATAATCAAACAGAGAGGACAATATACAACAACTATACATAAAGTACAGGGGCAGCTAGGAGATACAGTAGATAAAGTCTTGGGCCTGGAGTCAGAAAGATTCACTTTCCTGAGTTCAAATCTGGCCTCAGACACTTATTACCTGTGTAACCTTGGGCACGTCATTTAACCTTGTTTAGCCTCAGTTTTCTCATCTGTAAAATAAGCTGGAAAAGGAAATGGCAAACCACTCCAATCTCTTTGCCAAGAAAACCCCAAACGGGGTCACAAAAAGTTGGACACAATTGAAAAACAAATGAACAGCAAATAAGCAAGTTATAGACAGTATAAATTGGAGGTAATCAATAGAATGAGGGCACAAATATTAAAGAGGCCTGGGAAAGGCTTCTTGAAGAAGTGAGACTTTGGCTGAGACTTAAAGGAAGCCAGAGAAGCCAGGAGGTGCAGATGAGGAGGAGAGAGAGTTCCACGAATGGGAGTTGGGAGTTGTAGTTGGGAGATGGAGTGTCTTGTTCAAGGAACAAGAAGGAGGAAAGTATCACCGAATCATAAAGGAGTTTGGGAGGAGGGAGTAATGTGTAAGAGGCATGGGAAAGCAAGAAGGGGCCAGGTTATGAAGGGCTTTAAAAGCCAAAAAGTTTTATATTTGATCCTGGAGGTAATAGGGAGCCAGTGGAATTTTTAAAATAGGGAGTGGTGGTGGTGATGTGGCCAGATTTGGATCACTTTGACACCTGAATGAGGAATGGATTGGATTAGGGAACAGCAGGGAGACTCACAAGCAGACTACTGAAGTAATGTAGGCATGAGATGATGAGAGCAGCTACGATGTCTGGGTAGGGCATGTGAGAGATAAGAAGAAGGACTTTCCAAATCACTGGATATGAGAGGGGGGGGGGTGGTAGCAGGAATGAGAGTGAGGAGTTGACCTCAGTTTCGAGTTTGGGCAACTGGGAAGATGGTGAAACCCTCCACCAGAAGTAGGGAAATTTGGGAGAAGGGAGAGTTTGAGGGGAATGAATGAGTTTGGTTTTGGACATGCTTGGTTTAAGATGTCTACGGGTCATTCACTTTGAGATATCTAACATTCAACAGAAGACTCAAGTCTGGAGGTTAGAGAGAGGTGAGAGCTGGATAAGTGGAGCATAGAGACAATTATTGAAGCAACGCAAGCTGGTGAGATCACCAAGTGAAATGGCAAAGGAGAAGAAGAGAAGAGAGCCCATGACAGAAGGGGAGAGGCTCATGGCTCCATTATCAGAGGGGAGCCCCTGTAGAGACCTTGTGAAACAACAGCCTATAACGGAATTTGTCAGCATCCCATCTTCCTGTGTGATCACATCTCGAGGCACTTTGCCTCCTAACTAGCTACCTGATACTATATGCATGGCAGCTATTATGATGATCAGGCATAGTTCTATAGATAGATTTACAAATAGATGGATAGATAGACCCAGAAAGACCCAGACACACAGAAAGAGAGAGTGATGGATCTGTCTAGAGATATATAGACATAATGATAGAGAAATACAATACAGACACAGATTCACAGACATAACCAGAGAGATAAATGGATTTATTTATCTATATGCCTAGATAGATACACCTACAGATAGATATATAGACACAGAGATAACAGATATACATACAGATGTAAATTGTTGCTATGTCGAGTAGATTGACAAATGAAGCATTTATGAAATGCTTGCTGTATACCAGGCTGGGGAATCAAATATAAGCAAGCCCAAGACTAGAAGTCAGGGCATGCGTGTGATGGGACTATGTAGAAATGCCCAGGAAGTGTAGGAGAGACCTGGATCCTGGCAAGACAAGGTGAAAAGTTGCCAGTCAGAGCCCCACGTTGGAGTCCAAGGTTCTGGTGAGGAGGAGGCAGAGAAGGCATGGAATGGAGGGGCAGGAGAAGCATCGCCTCTTCATCTGCAGCCTCCCCTGTGTCCTCAGTGGATGGTGGTGCTGATGCTAGTGGTGGGCATCCTATGTTCCATTTCTTGACAATGTATGACTTACAGTATAGATGCTGGACTGTCCATCTATTATCCCTGGCTTCAGGACTGGCCCATTGCCTTTTCCAGCCATACATCTCTTTGCAGGTACATTTTGCAGGGTAGTTCATGCCTCATTCTTTATTGCTAATATGCTGCAGCCAATTAGGCCACTGTACACTTCTATTACACTCTGGATGACTTGGAACCTTGACTCCTTGGAGATTATTATAATCCATAGTCCACAGCCCATTTGGTACCCCCTGGAGGAAGAGTGAAGGCCCCCCCCCAAAGATGGTATTTTGTTTCAGGAAAAAACTTGAGGTCAATGAAAGCACTATGCAATTTCCTCAGCACCATTCAGCCTGTTCTCTCCCTCCTCTCCTCTTTTTTCTGATTTTCTTCCTCCTCCACTTTCTCCCCCTCTTATGATTAGGGCTGAGTTCATTGTCCAGACACACTGCTTCTTAGTGTATCTAAAATCACCTTTGATATTTGGGCTGACCTATTATACCTTTTACTAAGATTGAGTTTTTAGTGCACTAAAGTCTTAAAGTGATCTTCACAAGAATTGCTGCCTAGCCATACATCCTCCATCCCATAATCATAAGGTTGAGTTTTTTAATTCAAGTGTAAGACTTTACATTTATCTTTTCCATTGTCATTTTTAAAACATTTCTTTCTGTCTTAGAATCAATACAGAAGAGTGGAAAGGGCTAGGCAATGGGAGTTAAATGACTTGCCCAGGGTCACGCAGATAGGACATGTCTAAAGCCAGATTTGAATGTAGGACCTCCCATCTTTAGGCCTGGCTCTCTTTTCAATGTCATTTAAAACATTTTGGTCCATTATCCTACATTTTTTTTAATGCTACGCAACATGTGATTTATCCCTCCTAGTTTTGTGTCATCTATAAATCTGAGAAACATCACACCTGTGTAAAGGGAACCCCTTCCTCCCAGGGCCGTGAACTTTCTGCTTGTCCGAGTCAGCTCATTAGCTTGGCTGGAACGCTCCAAACAGAGAGACTTTGACTGGTTCCTGAGATGTGATAGACCAGCACACAGGGAAAGGAAGTGATGTGGAGAAAGAAGACTATAAAAAATGAGAGTAGAGGAGAACAGGGTCTTCTCTGGAGGTCTTTGGCTGAGGTCTTTCTGCGATTTGGCATTGGTGGCTCTGGCAGAAGATACTCTTGTGGGCTGGTAAGATTAGGGTGGTAGGCTAGGAAATATTTTTCATATTTTCTTCCCTCCTTAATTTTTTCTTAGACTATATTTATATTAAAATTAAATTGCTAAAAGTTACTATCACCCTCATGACTTACGGGTTAATTATTTTATAAATGGCGACCACAACAATCCCTTTTTTTAAACTAATATATTTCCAAAACAATTTCTAAATATTACATTTAGCATACTATATTTGATATAATAATAATTTTCAATATTACACACCTTTACCTTTGTAGAAAACCATTAGTACATAGATGGAAGGGAGTGAGGAGTTTACCTACGTTTCAAATAGACTTACAAATAGATGGGTAGATAGCTAGACACATAAATACATAGACACACAAAGATAGAATGATATATCCACAAATATAACATAGGCATAATGAGATAGAGAGAGAAAAAGAGAGAAAGAGAGACAGAGACAGAGAGAGACAGAGAGAGGGATACAAGGACAGAGATAGAGATAGAAAGAGATAATATATAGATAGATAAAAATATATAGATAGGTAAAGAGGCAGACAAACAGGATTGTGTACTCTATAGTCTGCCCAAATTGCACTTACTATTCCTCATATTTCCAATTTCTGTACTCTTGTATAGGTTATTTCCAATGCCTGGAATTAATTTCCTCTTCACATCTGCTTCTCACATTCCCCAGTTTCTTTTTTCCTAGTCATTAACTCATTTCAAGTAGAAAATTGGGGAGGTATTGTCATCATTATCAGCATTATCACCACCACCACCACCATCATCCCTATTTTACAGAGGAGAAAAATGAAGCTTTGAGATGAGAAGTGATTTTACCTGGGACTGCAAAATGGGCTAACGGCAGGACTAACCTCAATTATATGACTCTTAATCCAAGACTTTCCCCAATATACACAATCCAGGCAGATGAACTTCTTTTCCAACTAAGTCAAGAAATTTCAAGGAGGGTGGGGAGTTGGAGGAGGAGGGAGGAAGAGAGAGAATCGGAGACTCAATATTCTTTGAAAAATGTTATTTTTACTTGTAATTGGGAAAAAATAAAATTTATTAGCAAGTCAAGAATCCCAATTTATCTTCCTTCTCCCATCCCTGCCCCCTGGCTTCCCTGATCTGCCATTCTCACTGGCCCTCTGCCCAGCCTGGTTCCATTAACTCTAGCTCTGGCTTCATGTCCGCAGGTCAGCAGCCCAGTCAGCAGCCAATTCATCCTCATTAAGGTTAGCCCTTACACTGAAGGGTTGATAAGAAAGGCTTGTCATCCCCACCCTGCCTCCAACGCCATTTTGCTAAATGAGTTCTGAGATGGCACAGTCAGTCTCCTGGGGAGAAATCACAGCCTCCTAGAATTAGAGAATAATACCATTGGAAGAGATCTCAGAATGGAGAATGTTAGAGCTGGGAGGGACCTTGGACCATAAAATGCCAGAACTGGAAGAGACCTCAGAATGTAGGCTGCCATTTACAGGTGACTTTAGGACTTTAAAGGAATGACTTTATAGCATAAAATGTCAGCTCTGGAAGGGATTCTAGAAGAGAGAATGTTAGAGGTAGAGAAGGACCCTCAGAATCCAGAATAGCAGAGCCATTCTCTACAGATAATGTAGAGCTGAAAATGGCCTTAGACTATCAGAGCTGGGATGGTCCTTAAAACATGGAATGTTAGAGGTAGAAGGTAAATTAGCACATGGACCGTTAGAAGGTAGAGAACATAGAATGTCAGACATGGAAGGATCCTAGAACACAGAAAAAAGCTCTCCAAGACTCATGGAGCCGCTGCTTCCTTCCATGTGTTAACGCCTTCATTTTGTGTTAGAAATCCTAGCATATGAAGCATCCTAGCCTATTCACCCCCTCCTTCAACCCTCCTGAACTGTTTGAACAAGTAGGAAGGATTTTTCTCCCCAGGAGGCCTGTACATTCATTTCTACGCTTCCCAGAAATCCAGAAAGCCCCCTTCCTCTATAAAAAGAAAGCAGTGTTTATTGTGCTAACAATTCCCCAACACAAGTCAAACACACACAGAGCCATCCTCGTTCCCTGCCCTGCTGTCCCTCTCCCTGCTCATTAGGAGGCTGGAAAACAATCCCAAACCCTTTGGGATAATCGTTGGCTCTCGTCTCGGGCCTAGGATGAGAGCAGGCATGCTGGCGAATGGACCTTTCCAGATGGGATGCAGCTCGGAGGTGGCGTCCCACCTCTGGCCCCCAGGATCCAGGCCTGCTTGGCTTACCACACCCTCTCCATAGCCCTGGAAGAACAGGACCAGAGAACATGGGGGACTTGCCCAAGGCCTGCATGGGGCCTGGGGATCTACTGAGCTCTTCCAACTCTTCATCTGGTGCCCAGACCGTGGGCCCTGCTACAAAGAACCCCTCCTTCCCCCCGCCAATGGCTCCAGGAAAATATGGCTCCTCCGGTGTCCTGGGCTGGGCATTTGGAGCCCCTGGGTGGGTGGACAAGGGAGGGAGCCAAAAGCCACATCCTCTGTAGTCTCTATTTGGAGGACCTGGGGCAGCTCGGAGCCTGAGAACTGCTCACCCACGTATGTGTTTAGAAAATCTGCCCGTGCCCCCTGATGTCCCTCATGACAGAGTGATTTATGAGCAGATGCTGAGAGGAGAGACTTATGAAAGAAAATAAATGGTTCCCCTCTTCTTCCCCACCCATACCTCCCAGGGCTCCTTATGTCAATCTGTAGGAAAAACAAAACAAAACAAAATGTGGATTTAGAGACAAAAGACACGGGTTCAAAACCAGGCTTTGCTTCTTCGATCCTGGGATTCTTTGCCATGTCCGTGAGGTGGGAGCTTGGATCTCTAAAGGCCCTTCTGGGTTCCGTCATGGAGGTGGTCTCTGGAGATACGTGTGTGTGTTACATGCACACACGTCTGTATCTATATCTATATCTGTAATATAAATACAAATTTTGTGTGCACTCACTCACACACACACATGACCCTTCGGGGATCCCTCCCTGTTTGGGATGCCTCTTGTACTCCCCCTTAGGCCCACATAGTATACCATGGCTTCATTTGTATCTCTATAGTCTCTATCTATATGCTATACAATCTCTTTATGGATAGAGATATAGTATGTAGATATAGATTTATATATATATAGTATGTAGATATAGATTTATATATATATATATAGGTATAGTATATAGATATAGATTTATACCATTCATATAGAACCTCGTATTTGTATTTCTATCAATATCTATATTTTTATCAATATTTATCAATATTTCTATCAATATATCTATATTTCTATTGATATCTATCTATATTTCTATTGATATCTGTCTATGTTCTATCAATATCTATATTTCTATCAATATCTATCTATATTTCTATCGATATCTGTCTATGTTCTATCAATATCTATATTTCTATCAATATCTATCAATATTTCTATCAATATCTATATTTCTATAAGTATCCATATTTCTATCAATGTCTATATTTCTATCTAAATCTATCCATATTTCTATCAATATCCATATTTCTATCAATATATATCCGAATTTTAACAATATCCATATTTCTATCAACATCTATCTATATTTCTATTGATATCTATCTATATTTCTATTGATATCTGTCTATGTTCTATCAATATCTATATTTCTATCAATATCTATCTATATTTCCATCAATATCTATATTTCTATTGATATCTATTGATATTTCTACCTATAATCTATCTATATTTCTATCAATATCTGTCTCGGATGTACAGAGTGGTCAGAAAGGTCGAGTTCCTCTGGCTGAGCCCTTTTCCGGGTTATTCGTCCCCCTTTAGTGTCTCCCTTTCACCCAACTCTTGCCTCTGGCTCCAAGAAGCTATAGCACATGTGCTCCAGTAAAGCCGTCTTGGCAGATGGGCTAACCTGAGTTGAGGGGACTCAACAGGCCTGCCAGTTAGGGGAGGGGAACCCCAAGGACGGGAAGATTTCCCTCAGTGGAAGGGGTGGACAAGAACAATCTGTTCCAATGATCACAAAGCAGGTGCTGTGGAGGGCTTAGAGCCTGTCAGACATCAAAGATGCTCCGGTCGTGGGGCGTATCCCAGGCCCCCACCAGTCCTCCAGACTTTTGTCTTGCCACTGGACTTGGGTGGTTCTGGAAGAGAGAGGGAGGCTGATGACTTTGTGCCATTCTGCCTGGCTTAAATGCAATTTATATGAGAGACAAGGCATCGCTCCGTGATGTTGTTGGTCCTCTTCATAACAAAGGATGGACAACATATCGATCTATATCCCGTATCTAGACACAGATGGGGGATGCTGGCATATAATATATAACATGGCATATAATAATACAAAGAGGCAGAGGTAATAGGCTATGTGGTCCTAAGGCTGGGTACAACAGGCATCCAGAATAGGAAGACATCTCTGAAGGGCAAAAGTAATTAGAAAAGCCTTCCTAGAAGGGATGAGATCTGAGCAAGCCCTTGAATGATAAGGAGAATTTCATTACACATAGAAATTGACCTTGCTTTTTTTTTTTTTTAAAGAAGTGCCATTTTCTTCAGGAGATCTTTCCTGGTTTTCTCTCTCAATCATAGCTGCTTCCCTCCACCTTTTAACGTTAGCATTATCAACATTAATTAACCACTAACATTATTTATTAACATTGAACCTTTTAATTAACCTATAATAACTATATTTGTGTATAATAATCTATTTATTATAATAATAACCTATAATAACTATTTATTAACTTTTATCATTAACAAAATACCTTATTAATTGCCTTGCATATGCTCTGAATTTACTTTAAAAAAAAAAAAAAAGAAATAGGGGGAAGCTGGGTAGTTCAGTGGAGTGAGAGTCAGGCCTAGAGACGGGAGGTCCTAGGTTCAAACCCGGCCTCAGCCACTTCCCAGCTGTGTGACCCTGGGCAAGTCACTTGACCCCCATTGCCCACCCTTACCACTCTTCCACCTATGAGACAATACACCGAAAGTACAAGGGTTTAAAAAAAAAAAGAAATATAAGCTCCTTGAGGGCAGGAACTATGTCACTTTTGTGTTTGTATTCCCAATAACTAACATAGTGCCTGGCACATAGATGATGTTTAATAAACAGATGGGTTTGTTGGTTGATTGATTAGCAACTCTCTAGTTCAACTCTATCATTTTAATGATGGGGAAACTGAGACCCAGAAAAGGAACATTTCTTGCCCAACTTCACAAAACCAATGAATAGATAGAGCCAGAAATTAAACCCTTGCAGCCACCTCCTCCAGAGCTCTTCCCTTTCCCTGCCTCTCTGTTTTCCACCTTTCCCTCCTGAGTTTTTCATCTCTAACTTTCTTCTAGCCTTCCAGCCACCCTTGGGCCTGCCTGTGGATTCCACTCATTTTTATCGTCTACACTCCCACTCTTTGACCTGAAGTCAAGGCCAAGGAGGAAGACTCAGTGCAAACCTGGGACTGGCTCTCTATCCTTCTTGGCAGTGATTTCAATCAGCCTTTACTACCCTGTGGAATTGTGAAATCAAGTTCAAAAGGGGCTCAGGAAGCACGGTCTAAGCCATGCCCGGCCTGGAAGCTTCTCCATAGCATCCCCTACAAGAAGTCATCTTTGTCTTCAAGCCTCTGCTTAAAGGCCATCCGAGAGAGGGACCTGGCCACCTTCTCAGGCAGCCCATTCCACATTCGAATAGCCCCAACTGCTGGAAAGTTTCCTGCTCACATCAAGTGGAAATTCACCTCTGAGCATCTCACCCTTTGCTTCTTGTCTTACCTTCTGAAGCCAAACAGAACCGAACCTCTTCCCTCGTGACAATCCTTCAAAAACGAAGGGCTGAAAATATCGTGCCCCAAAGTCCTTTCTTCTTCTTCTTCTTCTTCTTCTTCTTCTTCTTCTTCTTCTTCTTCTTCTTCTTCTTCTTCTTCTTCTTCTTCTTCTTCTTCTTCTTCTTCTTCTTCTTCTTCTTCTTCTTCTTCTTCTTCTTCTTCTTCTTC
>NC_058132.1:98136577-98164271 GCF_016433145.1 Gracilinanus agilis
ACGGAAGGAAAGAAAAAGAGGGAGAAAGAAGGAAGAAAGAAAAGAGAAAGAGAGAAAGGAAGAAAGGAAGAGAAAGAAAGAAGGACGGAAGGAAAGAAAAAGAGGGAGAAAGAAGGAAGAAAGAAAGAGTACAAAGGAAAATGGTAAATGATCCTAGAACAGTAGAGTTGGAAGTGACCTTAGAACATAGAACACAGGCCTGCTTTGAAAGAGTACAAAGGAAAATGGCAAATTATCTTAGAACATTATAATTAGAAGGGACCTTAGAACATAGAACATGGGCCTATCAAAGCTGGAAAGGGACCTTCAAACAGAGTATTAGAATATAAACTATTAGAACATAGAACGTGCCATTTTGGAGCTGGACAGGACTTTTGGAGTCCCTGAGTCAGATGCTGTACAGATGTGACCACGAATGCCCAAGGAGTCGGAGGCAGAGACAGGAGAGGGCTGCATGGATTGAAGGATGAAGATCCTCGGGAGGGTGGAACCTCCTGGTGTATGGGATTGGAGAGGGAGGAGGCTCAATATTGGAATGCAGAGCCAATGCAGTCTTTCTTCTCTTTCTATCTTAATTTTTAACTGACTGTAAAAGGGGGAAAGCATGATCAGGAGTGAAGCGGAGAGGATTAAAGCACACGATAGCCCATCTATTCCTAGCCACAAAGAAATCTGCCCTCCTTGGAGCCCTTCCATTTCCCCCCCTTTCCTTCCACCACAAGCTATTTGTTTTCCTTCTACTTTCTCTCCTACTGTCTCTCTCTCCCTCTATGTCTGTCTCTGTTTTTGTGATTTGTCTCCTAATGTTTCTGTCTATCTCTGTCTCTCTTAGTGTCTGTGTCTGTGTCTATGACTGTCTGCATCTGTCTCTCCGTTCGCCCGTCTCCCCCACAATCAGATCACCAGAGTTTTATGCTGATTCTCGACTTGGAATCCAGCCATATATCTGCTCTCTTTCTTTCCCTGGCTTGCCCTCTCTTTAAAAACAATAATCCTCAATTTGAGGCCCAAGATGAAAACTGCTAAACATTCTTGCCACTGCCCCCCCTCAGATGACATATAGATAGACTGGAAGGAGTTAGAATCCTAGAGCTCCAGAGCTGGAAAGGACTTTAGAACGTCAGGAAAGGAAAGCAGAATGTCAGCGAGAAAAGGGACCCGAGGGCAGTGGGGTCAGCTGGAAAGCAAACTGGATAAGGAACCACAGGACCCAAGTTTGAATCCTGCCTCTTCTTCTCATGAGCTGGGTGACCCTGGGAAAGTCACCCTTTGGGCCAATTCCTTCGTTTAGAAAATGAGAAAGGTAACTTCCCTTGAGATGGCCTCAAAGGACCCTCCTAGCTCTAGAGCTGTAGTTAGACATAGCTGCCAGGACTTAGGGTCCTCAGAACATAGAATGTCAGAGCTAGAATAAACGAATTTCGGTGTCATGGATGGAAAAGATATTAGAACATAGAAAATGCAGCAACTCAAATACCTATTTTATAGATAAAGACCCAGACAGAGGACTTGGGAGAACGAGTGCCTTGGCCACAGTCACACAGCGGAGCTTGGGGGGAAGGTCCCCGGTTTCTGAATCTGCTGCACCTTTGGGAAGCAGGGAGGGGGAGTTGTTGGCCTCCTTTCTATCTGCAGAAGACAGATCCCATGTGGATTGTTCCCCAGTTCAACATATATCAACATATATTAAGCAATAATTTGCAGGGTTCTGCGCTCATAGCCTAGATGACAAAAACTAATAAGGCACAATCCTTGCTCTCAAGGAGTTTACAGTCTATAGAAAGTAGACATGACACGTTCGAATATCTGTAAACCCCAACAAAAAATGATGAGTGCCTAAAAGAAGCATAAAGTGGAACGCTATAGAAACTCAGGACAAAGAGAATTGCACAAAGCAGGGTGCACTCAAGTTGTGCCTTTTGGGAGGAGGAAGATTTCAATAGGGAAAGATGGGAAAGGATGGAGGCATTCCAAAGAAAAGGAACTCTACGAACAATCACTTAGAGATATTAAATTGGAGCTGTTTGAAGGACTGGCTCAGTTTTGTGGGAACTTGGGGGGCATGAAAACAAGCAGAAGGAGATATAGCTAAACAGCTGACTTGGAACCAGATTGTGGAAGGCCTTCAATTTACAGGTTGAGGCAATTAGACATTCCTATAATACAAATAATAGCTAGCATTTATAGAGTATTTAAAAAAAATTTAATGCTTTCAAACACTGTATCTTCTGATCCTTACGATCACCCTGGGAGGGAAGCGCTGTTATTATCCCCATTTTACAAACAAGGAAACTGAAGCAGAGAGAGGTTAAGTGGCTCACCCAGGGTCATACAACTAGGAAGTGTCAGAGACTGGAACTTAGGTCTTCTTGATCAGTGTTTTATCCATTGCATCACTAGCAGTAGGGAGACACTGAACATTTCTGAATAAGGGACTGACATGATCAGAGCTGTGCATTAAAGAGTAATCCTTGGGGGCAACTAAGTGACTCAGTGGATTGAGAACCAGATCTAGAAACAAGAGGTCCTGGCTTTTTTTATATTTTATTTTTTTATTGATTAATTTAAAACATTTTTCAATGGTTACATGGATCATGTTCTTTCTCTCCCCTCCTCCAAACCCCCTCCCATAGCCAGCACTCAATTCCACAATTTACATGTGTCATTGATCAAGACCTATTTCCATAGTATTAATATTTGCATTAGGGTGATTGCTTAGAGTCTACATCCCCTATCATATCCCCATCAACCCATGTGATCAAGCAGTTGTTTTTCTTCTGTGTTTCTGCTCCCACAGTTCTTTCTCTGGATGTGGATAGTGTTCTTTCTCATAAGTCCCTCAGAATTGTCCTGGATCATTGCATTGCTGCTAGTAGAGAAGTCCATTACATTCTATTTTACCACAGTGTATCAGTCTCTGTGTACAATGTTCTCCTGGTTCTGCTCCTTTCACTCTGCGTCAGTTCCTGAAGGTCATTCAAGTTCACATGGAATTCCTCCAGTCCATCATTCCTTTTAGCATAATAATATTTTGTCACCAACAGATATCACAATTTGTTTAAGGTCCTGGCTTTAAGTCTGGCCTCAGACACTTCCTAGTTATATGACCCTGGGTAAGTCACTTAACCCCCATTGTCTAGTCCTTATTCCTCTTCTGCCTTGAAACACACAATACACAGTTTTGGTTCTAAAACAGAAGATAAGAGTTTGTTTAAAAAAAAAAGAGTAGTCATCAATGTGCGTGATGGAAGAGGAGTAAGGGACTAGACTAGAGGCAAGAAGGCCTGTTAGGAGGCTATAGCAATAGTCTAGGTAGGATGCATGATGCCTCAAATAGGGAAATAGTCACAAGGGTATAGAAGTGAGAGAGTACATTGCTAGAACAGAATTTGACCTATAAGTGCATAAGAGAAAGGCAGGTGATGGAAGAATCAAGATAACCCCAAGGTATTATGCCTAAGAAACAAAGGAATGACCATGCCATGGATGGAATAGGAAAGTGGAAAGGAGGGGTAGGTCTGGGGAATAATCACAAGCTTGGTTTAGGGATGGAGGTGTCAGGGGGCCATTCAACTAGAGAGGTCCTATAGGCAGCTAGAGATATAGCTTGGGGGCTTGGAAGAGAAGTAAAGAAGAGAGGCACGGGTTTAGGAAATAACTTCATAGAGAGGGCACTTAAAACTGTGGTCGTGAATGGGTCTGCCAAAGGAGAGAGGGTAGAAAGAGAAAAGAAGGCCAGAGATGGAGTCTTACAGGATACACATGCTATAGGGTCAGGAGGAGTAACTGAAGACTAGAACTTCTCAGGTGGAACAAGCCTCAGAAAATGTTGAGTCGAACCTGTGCTGGAGTCGAAATGCTCTCCACCACAACTGGGGTAGGGTTACCTGGGTAATAATTATAGTTAGCATTTTTATTGTGTTTGAAGATTTACATAGATGATTGCATGTGATCTTCATTCTCATTTTACAAATTAGGAAACTGAGGCTGAGAGAAATCCCAGGTAGTAAGTGATAAGACATGGCCTCTGCCCTTGATCTAGTAAGGGATAAGACATGTAATTGTAATTGTAATGCATAACAATGAAGTATTCTGTTCGGGGAGATCATTACCAATCAAGAGATAAAGGAAGCCTTTTGGAGGAGGTGGCATTTTGAGATTGAAAGGGTGGGCAGAGATTTGACAGGTGAGGGAGAACATTGTGGGCATGGAACTAGGAAAGACACTGGGTTTGATGGAAGAAGGGATGTGGGTAGAGAGAATTGCCCAGCTTGATTGGAGAGTGTGTGAAGGGGTGTGGTGGGGGAAGATAGAATGAACTGAGGCTGTAAAGATAGAATGAGGAGGCAGGATGATGGAGGGCATTGAGTTGACCAGGAAAAGAAACTGGAGCTTTCTTCTGCAGGCAATGGGAAGAACTGTATGTAGAGGCCATGGGAGAAAAACAATCCTGGCAGTCATGAAGATTGGGGAAGGAAAAATATGGCGGAGAAAAGAGCTTAGGTGGATGGTAATGAAGGACTGTGCTGGTAGGGGTGGCCATGGGAACAGAAAAGAGGACACAGCTTTTGAATGGTTGTGGAGGTGGACTCGACAATCCTGGTATCTGATTGGCGCATCCAGGCATGGGTGAAATCACAGCTCTGGCGAGGTTACGGGCCCCAAGAGGCTCCAGAGCCAGAGGAGGTAACACTCAAGCTGCTGACCCTGGCCTGCAGAGCCATGAGGAGGAAATGTAAAACACCCCGAGGAATTTTGATTGGATTCTGGAACAGGCATAGATGTGAGGGCCCGAGGTGTGCCGGTTGGGGGGTGGGAAAAGGGGGTGGGAGAGGCACATGGAAATCCATCCTGGGGGAGGCAGCTGGGATGGGATGGGATGGGATGGAGAGAGTCATAAACATAAAGCTTTTCTAGCTAGTGAAAAAGGGTGGTAAAACTTCTGAAAAGAAGTAGTTATTGGAGGAGGTCAGTGAGTGACAAGATCAAGCCAGAAAAGGGTAATTATGATGATGACGCCAATGATGATAGCAATAATAAGAATTCATATTTCCATAGTACTTAAAGTTTATAAAATCATTTACTCATATGATTTCTTATTACTCAGTTGTTTCAGACTTTTCTTGACTCTGCTTGGAGTTTTCTTGGCAAAGATACTAAACTGGTTTACCATTTCCTTCTCCCACTCATTTTATTGATAAGGAAACTGAGGCAAACAGGGTTAAGTGACTTGCCCAGTTAGTAAGTGTCTGAGCCTGGGTTTGAATTCAGGTCTTTTTGACTCTAGGCCCAGCACTCTGTTCTCTGTGCTACCTAGCTGCTGCCTGTGATTTCATTGGGTCCTCCAAAAGTTGGGGGGGGGGAGTAATGAATGCATGATTATCCTTGTTTTTACAGAAAGAAGATGCTGAGGGGGTGTAGCCAGCAGCTGCCAGATCCGGGATTCAGAGTTTGGGTCTCTGCTTTCAAGCCCTTCCTCTAAACCAGCCTGGACCTCCTTTTCATCATGATACTAATGAAGAAATCCTGTCTTTGGATTTTAACAAATCCTTACAGAATTTCCATCCACATCTCACATGTTCTTCATAAAAACCCTACTAGGGAGAGGGCTTCTATCATTACTAACTACTCATCTGCCTGAGAAGAACATTGAGACTTAGAGGGAAGAAGGACTGGACCAAGACTCACACACAGAGTCTGTCGCAGAGCCGGACTTGGGGTCTGAGTCTCCCAGGCCAGAGAATGTTTCCTACAAAATGCCATTGCCTCGGCAAATGTTCACTGAGACCCTAAATCAATTAATGAGAGGTTAGCAAACCTAGAGGCAAGAGAGCTCGACGTGGGCCATCAGGATGTCTGGATGTGAGCCCTGCCACTCAGTCTAATTAGCTTTATGATCCTGTGGCCAACCAGGGCCTTCCCTAATCCTTCATTTCCTCATCTGTGAAGTTAATATTAATACTTGATCTAACTACTTCCAGGGCAGGCATAAGAAAATCATATATTGTCTTATATATTATATTATATATATGGTAAAACTGTAAAGAACTCTAGAAATGAGAATTAGCCTAAGTATGGTGGGGTAGAGATGAGCTTGAAGTGGCCAGAGAAATGATGGGAAAGTTTTCTCCCCCTGAATTAGGGGATGGTTGGGCAGGGATCAGTTAATGTTACCTGGGGGGAGAGAAGACCTATAGAAGCCCAGAAAGATGGCATTGAAAAGGACTTCAGAGACTGCTTAGTCCAACTCACTCATCTTGTGGGTGGCCTAGAGAGGTGAGATAACTTTCCAAAAGCACGCACAGCAATGAAGAACTGGGACTTGAACCCATGCCTCCTGACACTCAGCCCTATGGGGATCCTTCCACTAAAACGTGATGCCTCTCTCGTGTTTATTAAATAAACTCTGAACTACATATAACTGCCTCTGATGAAGGGCTACATATACAGAGTAGGTACGAATCCCTTATCGTTCAGTCATTTTTCAGATCTGTCCAGCTCTTCGTGACCCCATTTGGGGTTTTCTTGGCAATGATACTAAAATGGTTTGCCATGTCCTTCTCTGGCTCATTTTACAGATAAGGAAACTGAGGCAAATAAGTTTAGGTGACTTATTCAGGGTCAAATAGCTAGGAAGTATCTGAGGTCACATTTGAACACAGGACCTTCCACCTCCAGAACTAGTTCTCAATCCACTCAGTCATCTAGCTGCCCCCAGGCAGGGAAATGACTTCTGTGGTCACTTTTTACTTTGAGGTTCCATGGTTCTCCAGAGTAGGAAAGACCTTGGACTGGGGAGTCAGGAGAGTTGGGCTCTAGTCTATGCTCTTTCATGATCTTACTAGAGATTTTTGAGCATGTTCTTTCTGTTTTCTGGGCTTCAGTTTCCTCCTCTGTCAAATGAGTCTTGGGCTACATTCATTCATTTAAGAAACATCAAGTACCACGTGTTTGGTGGGGGAGAAGGAAGGATACAGAGTTTAGTTGAGACAATATACTTGTTTTCATGGAGCTCAGTCTCTTAGAGGAGAAGATACCAGAACAGACAACCATGATGCACAATATACATGATTGGTGGATTAGAAAGGTACCTTAATGGGGAAGTTCATTGTCTGTGAGGAGGATCATGAGAGGCTTCCTGGAAGAGACGGCATAGGAAGTGAGTTATAAGAAATAGAAAAGGAGGGGAGCAAGTATTTATTATGGCCTTCTCATGTGCTATAGGCACTGTGCTAAGAACCTTACAAATATTATCTCACTCAGTTCTCATAACAACCCTCGTAGGAGGTGGATGCTATTATTTTTATTTTTTTATTTTTAAACCCTTAACTTCTGTGTATTGGCTCCTTGGTGGAAGAGTGGTAAGGGTAGGCAATGGGGGTCAAGTGACTTGCCCAGGGTCACACAGCTGGGAAGTGTCTGAGGCCGGATGGTGGATGCTATTATTATTCCCATTTTACAGTTGAAGAAACTGGGCAGGCAGAGATTAGGGTCACAGAGTTAGTAAGTGTCTGAGGCTGGATTGGACCTCAGGTCTTCCTGACTCCGAGCCTGGCGCTCCATTCACTGCATCACCAAACTGCTTCCAGGGACATAGAGTTGAGTCAATATATGGTGGTGGGATGACCTCTGGTGCTTGCTAGATTACTTCTTAGGTCCGTTCTATGGCTGAATCCAACATTCACATACCAATCAAGTGAACAAAGTGAATGCTCAAAGGCTTGGCCCTTTCTTTGCCTCCCGCTTCCCCTGTCTCCATGATTCTCTCTTTCCTTCCCCCTTGTAGTCCTGTGGCTCTTTCCATTTCCATCTCTTCCCCACCCAGGCTCCCAGGCTACACCAGCGGCTCCCAGCAGCTCACTGACCTGAGAGAGAATTACCATCCCTGTTGTACGGGGCACAGAGAGCTCAGCTAACTCGTCTGTAGTCTCATAAATAGTGAGGGGCAGAGGCAGGACTCGAAAAGGAGCTCCTTGGACTTAAGCCACAAAGTCTCGCTCTTTCCTTCTTTCCTTCCCCTTGGACTGTTCAAAATAAAGGGTGGATATTCCAAAAGAGGGTTGACTTGCATTTAAGGGAAGATAAGGGATGGTGTTGGGGGGCTGGGGAGTGGGGCAATTAGATGATGCAATAGATAGAATACCAGGTGTGGAGTCTGGAACACCCAAGTTCAAATCTGGCCTCAGACATTTATTAGTTGTGTGACCCTGGGAAAATCACTTCACCCTGTCTGCCTTAGTTTCCTCATCTGTAAAATGAGCTGGAGAAGGAAATGGCCAACCACTCCAGTATCTTTGTTGAGAAAATCCAAAATAGGGTCTTAAAGAGTTGTGTTATTGGACATTTTGGGATCTCTGAACTACATTTCCTGTGAGCCCGCTATCTTCCTGTGGAAATTTTGGGGTCCTTGAACTACATTTCCCATGAGCCCACTGGCTTTCTGTCATTGCATGATGATGTAGACAGTTACGTGATGACGTAGACAGGAGGATAAAATTGAGTGGCTGGACTTGCACTTCATCTTTGCTCTCTTTGCTCCTGATCCACCATGGAGGTGGCAGGTAATGGTGGGCCTTTTAAACTGGCTAAGCCAGAATGGCACGTGGCTTCATTTTCTAATGGCTACAAATAAATCTTTAAAACCATAATATTTTTAAAGTTATCCTCTTTTATATTAATTTTATTTCTTACAGAGTCACACACAATTGAACAACAAGAGCAACAGAGGATACAGAGGGCAACTGGGTGGCTCAGTGGATAGAGAGCCAAGGTTGGAGTTGGGAGGACCTGGGTTCAAATCCAATTTCAGATACTTCCTAGCTGGGTGACTCTGTGCAAGTCCTTAACTCCAATTGCCTAGCCCTTGCTGCTCTTCTGAATTAGAACTGATATTAAATCAGAAGGTAAAGGTTTTTAAAAAGTTACACTCCAGGAAGCCTTCTCTAATTCCTCACCTTTAAGCAATCCCATCCTACTTCTTTCAGCTATTTCCATTGCACTGAGATTGTGTGCTATAATAATTATTTTTTTTGTATTTCCTCCTTTTTAGATTGTGAGCTCCATCAGGGTGAGACCTATGTCTTAGCTAAACTTTGGATCTCCCTAGTGCTTGGTACAGTATTCTGTCTATATTAAACACATTTTTAAAAAGGCTAAATGAATGAATGCATGGCATTTCACCCTGCACTGGAGAGAGCTGAATTTGGAATCAGAGCACCTGGACTCAAATCCCAGGTCTCCCATTTACCTGTAGGATCTTGGCTTTCTGGCCTTCTTCTCTTTCACTGAGAAATATGGCAGCTGGAATGAGCAACCCCTAAATTTCTTTCCAGATCTAAATCGAATTCTTTGCCCCCAAAGACCTTTTAATCTGGCAGGAGAGGCTGGCTCACCTTTCTTGTTCTAATTAGTCCAATTCCCATCTTATGAAGCCTCTGAAAAGAGTTTTCCCTCCCTCACCTTGTCTCAGGTAAAACCCCTGGATTTTTGGTCCCCTTCCAATCATTCCTAGATCCAAATCCTGGTTCTCTTCCTATTCAAAGCCGTGGTCCTCTACGCTCCTCCCACCACATTCCAGCTGCCAAGGTTCCCCCCAGATGGGTCATATCATAGCTCACCCCATCTTCTCCCCCTCCTCCCCACCAGGGAAATCATTTCTTATATATTACATCTGTAGTCCTACCCAAATTCAGTTCCCACTCATCATTTTTTCACACACTCACACCCTTTATGGATCTGGCCATCTACACAGTTCCAGTGCCCTGGCAGGAAGAGGCAATGGGTTGGGAATTAGGAGACCTGGACTGGAAACCTGGCATTTGCTATCTACCACTGATTTTTAATTAATTAATTTATTTTAAAGTGTTTTTTTGGGGGTGGTGTCTTGTGATTTAATTAAGATGGACGAGTCTTCTGTAATTTCTTCAAATGTGTCATTAATCTTTTTCTTTTTTCCCAATATTTTTATTTTTTTTTTCAGTTACATGTAGAAACATTTTTTTGACAATCATCTTATGAATTTTAAGAATTCGGATTTCCTCCCTCCCTTCTCCTTCAGTCCCTGGGGTGGTGAATAGTCTGATAAAGATTATACTCATACTTTCATGTAATACATATTTCCATATTGCTCATGTCATGATAGAAGACACATATGGCACATGCAATAGAAATCTCACGAAGGAAATATAGTGGGAAATGGCATGCTTTGATCTGCTCTGACTCCAACAGTTCCTTCTTTTCCTGCCTCTGATTTCATTTGTGAGCTTGAGCAAATCCCCTCATCCATCTCCACCTCAGTTTTATCTTCTATCAAACAGGAAGATTAATTCCTTCCTCGCTTCCCTCAGAGATATGGAGAGTTACTGAACATGGACCCTCAGGGTGGAAAGGAACCAAAGAGGTCAGCTAGTCCAACCCACACCTGAATAATAATTCTTGCTACATTTTCAGATCCCCAGTAAGTGATCATCCAGCCCTTGTTTGAAGACCTACATCAAAAGGGAACCTGCTGTCCTTTAGCCCATTTCACTTTTATTGTGACTCCATTTGGGGTTTTCTTGGCAAAGATACCAGAATGATTTACTATTTCCTTCTCCAACTCATTTTACACAAGAAGAACTGAGGCAAACAGGGTAAAGTGACTTGCCTAGGATCATAACTAATAACTGTCTGAGGCCAGATTTGAATTCAGGAAGATGAGTCTTCTTACCCCTGCCCCAGGCCTGGTGCTCTATCCATTGTACCACTCAGTTACCCAATCCACTTTTGGACAACTTTTATTGTTAGGAAGATTTTCCCTAGAGTAAGTCATTTAAAACTGCCCCTCAAAAGGACCCACTTGTACAAAAATATTTATAGCAACTCTTTTTGTGGTGGCAAAGAATTGGAAATTGAGGAGATGACCATCAATTGGGGAATGGCTGAGCAAATTGTGGTATATGTTGGTGATGGAATAGTATTTTGCTAAGAGAAATTATGAATAGGAGGATTTCAGAAAAAGTTGGAAAGACTTACATGGACTGATGCAGAGTGAAATAAGCAGAACTAGGAGAACATTGTACACAGTAACAGCAATATAGTGGAATGGTCAACTGTGAAAGACTTAGCTATTCTCAGCAACACAATGATCCACACCAGTTCTGAAGGACTTATGACAAAAAATGCTCTTCACCTCCAGAGAAAGAACTGTTGGGGTTGGAATGTAGATCAAGATATACGATTTTTCGCCTCAGTTTATTTGGGATTTTATTTGAGATTTTGGCTTTATATGAGTATTCTCTTACAACAATGCCAATATGGAAGTATGTTTTGCATGATAATACATGGATGGCCCAGATCAAATTGTTTACCAATGGTTGGGGGGGGGGGAAGGGAAAGGAGGGCAGAAGACAATTTGGATCTTATAATTTCAGAAAACACGTGTTGAAAATTGCTATTACATGTAATTGTGAAAATTAAATGTCTTTAAAAAAAAAAGCTGCCCCATGGCAACTTCTAGCTGATGTTCCTAGTTCTGCTCTCTGGGATCAAAGAGAATAAATTTGTCTCTTTTCCATGTGACATGCCCCTTAAACATAGCTGTCATGTCCCCATCAAATCTTATCTTCTCCAACCTAAATATCCCCGGTTACTTCACCTCTTCTTTTGGCATGAACCACTACAATAGCTCTCATCTGGTCATTTTCCAATTTGCAAATGTCCCTCCTAAACCAAAGCACCCAGAACTGGACATGATTCTCCAGATGAGGTCTGTCAAAAAAGTTTATATATTAGATTTATGAATAAGGGAAGAATTTATGACCAAACAAAACATAGAGAATATTAAGAAAATGAAATGGATCATTTTGATTACATTAAATTTAAAAGGGTTTGTACAAACAAAACCAATGCAACCAAAATTAGTATGGAAATAAATTGGGGGAAATTTTATAGCAAGTGTCTCTGACAATGACCTTACTTCTCAAATATATAGAGAAGTGAGCCAAATTTACAAGAATACAAAGTATTGCCCAATTGATAAATGATCAAAGGATATGAAAAGGACATTCTCAAAGGAAGAATTGAAACTATCTAAACCCATATGATAGAATATTCCAAATCACTACTGATTAGAGAAATGCAAATTAAAACAACTCTGAGATACACCTCACACCTATTAGAATGGCTAATTCTAATTAGAATGATAAATGATAAATGTTGGAGGAGACATGGGAAAATTGGGATATACTGTTGGTGAAACTGTAACCTGGTACAACCATTCTGGAGAGCAGTATGGAACCATACACCCTTTGACCCTTTTGATACCACCATTGGGTCTGTATCCCAAAAAGATCTGAGATAAGGGAAAAGAACTTACTTATACAAAAATATTTATAGCAACTCTTTTTGTTGTGGCAAAGGAAAGTGAAGGGGTATCTATCAATTGGGGAATGGCTGACCAAGCTGTAGTATATAGTTGCAATGGAAAATTATTATGCTATAGGAAATAAGGAACAGAAAGACCTGGAAAGATTTATATGAACTGATGCAAAGTAAAATGAGCAGAACTAGGAGAATAGTGTACACAGTAACAGAGATATTGTAAAACAATCAACTGTGAAAGACTAAACTATTATCAGCAAAACAGGATTCCAAAATTACCTGATAAAAAATTACTACCCATAGCCAAAGAAGGAACTATTGGAATCTGATTGTACATTAAATAATGCCATCCTTCACTTATTTCCTTCATGAGTTTTTTAATTGTATATGTGATATGTGCTTTCAGTCACAACATGGGGAATATTAAAATATATATTGCATGAAAGCACTGACATAATCCATATGAGGCTCTTTATTGCCTTGGGAAGTGGGGCAAGGAAGGGAGGGAGAGAATCTAAATTGTAAAATGTCAGAAAACAATTGTGAAAAATTGTTTCTATATGTAATTGAAAAAAATTCAATAAAAAATACTATATTAGGTTTTATTTGGCTACCATGTCACATTACTGACTCATGATAAGTTTCTAATTCATTAACCCATTCTTGAGATAATTTGCAGAGGTTATGATTCTGATCCTTCTGTGATCTCTTGGGATTCTGGTTCCATTATATGAACCTCCCAGCTTTATGTCACTTGCTTATTGGATAAATATACCATCTCTACTGTTATCTAAGTCACTGAGAGAAATGTTGCTTTAGTCAAGGCATTGATAACCCAAAGAGGAACTAGCTTTCTTGGGAGAGAGAAAGTGTGTCCCTCTTATTGAAGACCTTCCAACAGAAGTGGGATGTCTATTTTTCTGGTCTGCTGCAGTGGGGAGTTTCTTTTAGGTCAAGATTGCAAGTAGAGTAGTTGATCAGCAGGTCCCTTCTAATTCTGAAATTCTTTAAGTATGTGAGATGTTGAATAGCCAAAGGTAAAATACAGATCCCTGGGGCACTTTACTAACTCTGTCTTTCCAAGGTAACATCAAACTATTAATGATGACTTTTTAGGTCTGGCCATTCCACCTGTTCTGAATCAACCCAAATGGGTTATCATCTAGCTCACATCACCACATAATTTTAGTGAGGATAGTTTGCGAGACTTTGTCAAATGCCTTGTTAAAGTTTCAGTAAACTATATCTTCAATATTCTCCTGATCTAGCAACATTATAAATGTGTCATAAACAAAATAAGGTTAGTTTTTTTTAATAAAGTCTCACTGGCACTGTGTTTATGGCTTTCTTTTCTTTTATGTTCAATAACCATATCTTCAATAATACATGTTAGAATTTTGGTGGGAAGTCAAACTCACTGATAGTTTGCAAACTCCCTTCTCTTCCCTGGTTTAAGAGTAAGCACTTGGGGCAACTAGGTGGCACAGTGGATAGAGAGAGCATTGAGCCTGGAGTCAGATGGCCCTGGGTACAAATCTGACCTCAGATACTTCCTAGCTGTGTGACCCTCAGCAAGTCACTTTACCCCAACTGTGTGGCCCTTGCTGTTCTTCTGTCTTAGAATTGATATTAAGACAAAAAGTAAGGGTTTAAAGAATAGAAAGAACTTAATAACTGCTTGCTAATTACATTTAGCAAGTGTAGCCAGGCAAGTTGACCTACCATCACCTGGAGCTAAAGTAGAACTATCCCAGGACTCTGAACCCAAGAATCTTGAGAGTGTCTGTCCCCCAAAATACCAGACTTGCTTCCAAACTGGCCGTCCCCAGTCAACAGTCAAGAAAGCAATTACAGCCATGCCCACCAGCTTCCAACTAACTGCTCCCCACGGAGCAGGCAAGACAGCCCAGCGGAAGCAGCAAAGCATCTTAAGTGAGATTCAAGAGGTAGCATGTGCCAGACGGATGGACTCTGAATCCAAGAGCCTCAGCAATGGCAGTGCTTCCAGAGTGTGCCCTCATCCATTATCCTGGAAAGCCTTCTCCATGGAGACGTAGCTTGGCAACTACTGCAGACACTAGAGCTCCATCTTTTGAAGACCCAGAAAAGAAAATACTTGACAACAAAGTCTTTGACAATGTCAAATGATTCAACGTTAACAATTGATATGGTTTTATAATGGAAATAACATTAAAGAAAAGGCATTATCATTTTCTTTGTGGCCGAACCCTCAGTATCATGGGACCTTTCCATCTTACATGAAGCTAAAACTTTCCATATGTGTTGTCTCTCCCATTAAACTATGAGTTCCTTGAGAATTTTCTTTTTTATTTGTATCCCCAGCACTTAGCAAAGTACTCTCTGCATAATTAGTGTTCATTTATTCATTCTTCTTTTTTTTTGAGACATCTGCTTTTCTAATCCTACTGTGCCATCTTTGCCATCTTTTAAAAGTCAGTGATGTTGTATTTATAATAAATAGAGATGGATATTAAAAGGAGAAGTAATATTTTAATTAAGGCCACATTGGTAAAATAAAGAATTGACCACGTGCCTGCTAAGATCTATTTCAAATTCCCCGCTGTACCTTCTCTCACCTCTTCTATGTAAACCAAGAGCCCACAGGTATCAAAAAGCACAGGTAACCAAAAGAGACCGCCTCCAATGACCCCAAGAGTCTTATATCATTCTCTTATGTAATCACACTTTCTGTCTACCTCCATTTTACAAGAGGAATCATGAGAAATGTAGTTTCCAAGCCCCCTAAATGTCCACAGGAAGTTTGTTATATATCTAAATATTTAAAAATCAAATGAGCCCCCAATACCTCTCAATGGAACCCCCAAAATTCCAAATAACACAGTGATCATATCTCAGCAGTCACATCTTTCAGTTCTTTTGGTTTCCTAAGAGGTAGTGCTTCAGAACATGATGACTTGCAAACATCAGAGGTAATTAGGCATTCTTTTAGATAGTTTCTTTTTATTCTTCTCCAATTAGTTTTCTTTCTCATAAGTCCCTCAGCCTTGCTCTGGATCCTTGCATTGATGCTAGTAGAAAAGTCCGTTATGTTTGATTGTGCCACAGTGCATCCGTCTCTGTGTATAATGTTCTCCTGGTTCTGCTCCTTTCTCTCTGCATCAATTCCTGGAGGTCTTTCCAGTTCACATGGAATTCCTCCAGTTCTTTATTCCTTTGAGCACAACAGTATTCCATCACCAGAAGATACCACAATTTGTTCAGCCATTCCCCAATCAAAGGACATTCTCTCATTTTCCAATTTTTGCTACCACAAAGAGCGTAGCTATAAATATTTTTGTACAAGTCTTTTTAATTTATTGCCTCTTAGTTGGTAAATGGCATGTTTCAGCATGAAGGGATATAGTAGAGAAGGAAATGACAAGATTTAGCAACTGATTGGATTTATGGGATGAGTGAGAGAGAAGAGTCAAAGATATCACTAAGACTGCAAACCTGGATGACTAGAAGGAGGGTAGTGTCCTTAGCAATAATGAGGACGTTCAAAAGTGGGATGGGTATTAGAGGAAAGGAAAATGAGTTCTGTTTTGGACATGCTGAATTTGAGATGCCTACAGGGTAACCATTTGGAAATATCAATTGACTTTTGATAATATGAATCTGGAATTGAAGATATTAAAATTTGTGAAAGCCTTACCATCCCTTTCTCATGTCTTGATTAGAGATGTTCTTGATTCCTGTATGGATTATTCTCATAATGCTTTTGTAGAGATAGGAAAGTAGACATATAGGTCACTTGCTACTGATATTTTCATGATTGCATTTGGTGGAGTGGGGAAGGGGGAAATAATAACCTCCATCATCTTTTTGGAGGCACTGAGTAGCCTCTCTTTCAGATGTCTGGAGAATTAATTCCCCTATGCCCTCAAAATTCCAACATGAACTTTTCATGTGTATGTTTGATCTAGTACAAATTGTCCTTCCTAATTTTCATTCTCATTTTTATTGCCTTTTCTTTTTCTTTTTTAAAATGACATATAGAAACAATTTCTTAGTAATTGTTTTCTGATCTTTGCATTCCAAAGACCGTCCCTCCCTCATGTCTCCCTTCTCCCCTCTCCAAATAATTTTCTTTTTCTCAGTTGACATTTCTCCTTCCTCATGCAGCATATCAGGAATTATTCTAGAGTTCAAGTGTAGTGGTTTCACTGGCAAGAATGGAGAGAATTGGCATAGAAATCTTGATGCATCTTTTCAGTTCTAAGTCTGTTCATTGACCTCCTCACATCATAGTTTCATCCTTAAAGGTTCTTGGAATGACTTGGTTTTTAATTGAGTCTCTCACCAAGCTTCTATAAACTTTATTTTTACTCCACTGCTTTTTTTAAAAAATGAGATAATATTGCTCATAATCTTCAATCATCTTCCTCCATAATATTTTACAAATGAATTTATATTTTAAACCTGTGTTGTACTTGGCTGTCATACCTCTCTGTTTGGCAAGGACAGCAAGTGGTTGATAGTCAAGGGAATTTCTAGGCTTTCTTGGTCTTCTTGTTTTAGTGAATTATTGACATCAGTTAAACTTCCTTAGCAAATGCTGAAAGCCTGTGTTGACATCTGTTGTCTTATCCATTTCTCATTTTCTAGTGTCATAACTTGTTTAAATAAATAGGTCAGGTTGGAGCTGTTCTAATTATGAGCCAAATCTCATTTTTCCCTCTTCGAGTTTGACATTGATTGTGATCTTTGTTCTACAATGGTCTGATTGTATACAGACAGCAAAATTGAAAACAACTCCCATATTAGCAACTGACTATTTTCTGTCAGTTAATATATCATTAGTTTCATTTTTTAATAATGCTATTCATTGTTAATGTAATGGTGCTACTCACTTGGTATTGGCATTTCTAGTACTTTAAACCTCTCTCTTTAAAAGACTTAAATGATTTTATTTAAAATTTCTTTAAATCACAGTTATTTTAACTCTCTACCCCTCAAGTTTGAACGCTTTATTTTTCTTAGAATTGACCCTCAGTATGGTTCCAAGGCAGAAGAGTAGTAAGGGCTGGGCATTTAGGGTCAAGTGACTTGCCCAGGGTCACATAGCTAGGAAGTATCTGAGGCCAGATTTGAACCCAGATAATTATAACACACAATCTCAGTGTGATAGAGTTGAAAGGGGCAGAATGGGGTTGCAAGGAATTAGAGAAGACAGCATTTTTAAACCCTTTCCCTTTTATCTTAGTTTAGATTCTAAGACAGAAGATTGGCAAGAGGTAGACAATTGGAGTCAAGTGACTTCCCCAGGGTTACACAGCTAGGAAGTGTCTAAGGCCAGATTTGAATTCAGGACGTCCCATCTCCAGGCCTGATGTTCTATTCACTGAGTCACCTAGTCACCCCTGACTTTCTTGTAACAAAGAAAAATAATTATGGTAAAGTATCAAACACAGCAACCAAAAATGTCTACAATATCCTGTCCTAATCTCTCTGCCATGAGGGCTGTCTTATCTAAGACCTCATTCGTTTTTTGATTACTATACTCGGAATTCAACTTCTCATAGTGATCTTTCTTTGTACATTGTAGCTCTCATTGTGTCAATTGTTCCATCACAATCCATTATTAATTTTCCACATATCTTTGCAAATTTGCATATGGTATGAGGTGAAACCCTCAAATTGTTTTACTTGCATTTCTCTTAATAATTTCCATGTGAGCATCTATAGTTTGAAATTATACTTGATCATTCCCCTTTTGATGGAAATTTCATTGTAGATCATTTAATTCTAGAGCATACAAATACCCAGTAGATGTGGTTTACTACAAATACAAGAAATACATCATCCTTCATTGGTTATTTGTGCATTTGTTGATGACAGTGATAGCACATATTGCCTTGAAAGAGAGACAAAAGCTACAAGATTGACTTGTGTAAGGGTTAAATGAGGGGTTTTGACAAAATAAGAGAGCAGCTTTTAATTACTTGATTTTTAATGAGAATATAGTAGTTGCAAATTAATATTATCCCTTTAAACCAGAGAAAAGAAAACTTCTAGCAGCTTTTAACAATTCACAACTTAGTTTAATTAAAATAGAGATAGTAAAAGAATAGAGTAAAATGAATATAGTAAAGGAGGGAAATATAGGAAAGAGGTAGAGAAAGAAAATTTCCTAATGTCTATACTAGTTATTCTATAACTGCCTATAACTACAATCTAAAACTATCTATATCTACCTTTAACTACCACTAATAACATCCACCCCACAAAATTCCAACTCAATCCACCCAATCAAAACCAACCCAGCCACGTTTAATCCAACCCCAATTAGGACTGTCAACGAAGACCAGCCACCTCCCAAAAAGTTCAAGAAAGAACAGTCGGCAACCAAAGCGTCTTTCAGAAAAATAAAACAATCACTCTTTAGGCTTATGAATGACTCAGCAGTGTGTATTTTGAATTGTTATGTGTCTATATGCTAGAAAAAGAACCCTTTATTAAAATTTGCCATTCAAAGATACCTTGGAAATTCTAATGGTCAATAATTTTCAAGTGGCATCTGGTATTTTGGGGAGGGAAATAGTAAAAGTTTAGGATATAAATTGTGTTAAAGTGAACAGATGGTATTTTATTAGAAGGAAAAACTCTTATTGTGTTGAATTCAAAGCTGTTTAGAGCCAATTACCATGCTTTATCTATTGGGGAATATCTCTTAAACTTACGTGTTTGTACCAATTCCTCATATATTTTATATATAAGAATTTTGTAGATGGTATTTGATGCAAATCTTTTCCCTGATTATCTTCTAATTCTATCTTCATTGATTTTACTTACGTAAAAAGCTTTACAATTTCATTCATTATTGAGTTATAGAATTTTTCTCCTTTTATCTTCGGTAAGAGATATCGGTGCACGAACCACAATTATCTTCATGGTGGTCCTTTTATAAGTACTCGTGGTGAGCACGGCAGTGTGAGATGACCAAGTGTCTCAGGCCATTTTTTGTTGACTTTGGACACATGATAAAGTGACTCTGCCAATTGTTTGCCTCTCCAAAAAAAGGTCTCGACTATTTAGCTGTCATTTCTTATCTTCTGGCATCATTTGCAGAGGGAATATTGAGTTGTATAATTTAGTTACTGAAGTGGAATTTCTATTTGTTGGTCATCAGACAAATATTTCATAGAATACCAAGAATAGTCTAAAAGCAGTGTGAATCTCAGCTTCTTTTTTCCCCTTCACTGAGTTCCCCATTCCTACAGAAATAGAAGGAGGCTGCCTAGGGTTCAGGGACATTTTATATGTTCATTTGCTTCACTATTTGCCATGGCCAAAGAGTTTATCATGTGGCCAACATATTGGCGATGAGTCCCTCTAAAACGAACTAGAAAATACACACATTTCGTAGTCAAAAACCTTATTTGAAGTCTTTTTAGCATGAAGAAACTAAAGACTTGCATTTTGTTCACATAGCCTTCAAAAACCCATGGTCACCTCCATTTCATAATGAGACAATCAATAGTACTTTGGGGAGAGTGTTCTGTGCATTTTAAAAAAAACCAAGTTCATTGGTGACTCTCTGTGTGTCATTATTCTATTTATATTTATTATTCTACACATTATTCTATTTAGATGCCTTCCTTTCTCCCCTTTACCTCCTCATCAGAGTTGGGTTTTTTATGTCTTCAAAATGCTGGAGAGCTTCACATCCCTTCTGGGATCCCTTTAAAAGTTTAGATGACTTTTTTTCTCTCATCCTTTTGAAATCTGTTCTCTAAAAATAAATAGTATGGGAGGGTGTGTTCAAATTTTCTCTCCTTTATCTCTCCTTTGAAATCTGCTCTCTGAAAACATCATGGGTCAAGTTGTGCTCAAATTTCCTTTCCTTATCACAAATTCTAAGATGAAGAGGTCATTTCTCTTCCAAGATTCCATTCTCTCTAATCTAGACACTGTTTCCTCCTTGTTGGTAAGCAAATTGAGAACTCAAGTTAGTAGTAATAGTAATAGCTAGTATTTATATAGTATCTATTAAATATCAGATGCTTACTTGCATTTTACAATTATTATCTCATCTGATTCTTGCAACAACCCTGGGGGGGTAGCTGCCATTGTAATCCTGATTTTACAGCTGAGGAGACTGAGAAAGGCAGAGGACAAATAATTTACAATCTATAATTTACAAATTACAATACCAAGGTCACATAGCTAATAAGTGTCAGAGGCTGAATTTGAACTCAGGGTTTCTTGATTCCAAGCCCAGTGCTTTTATCTCCTGCACCATCCATCTGCCAAAGTCCTCCTCATTGGTCCTTCTTCTACCTTTCAAAATATGAACTTATCATTTGTAGAAAGTCAAGAAAAAATTCCATGCTTGGTGGTCATCAGACAACTCTGCCTTCTTCAGAAGCTCCAGCAAATGCCCAGATCATTGAAGTTGTGTATTAATACTATATGGGCAGCTAGGTGGCTCAGGGGATAGACCACTGGGCTTGGAATCAGGAAGACTCATTTTCGTGAGTTCAAATCTGACCTCAGACACTTACTAGTTGTGTGACCCTGGAGAAATCACTTTACCCAGTTTATCTCAGTTCCTCATCTGAAAAAATGAGCTGGAGGAGGCAGTTAGGGGGCTCAGTGGATTGAAAGCCAGGTCTTAAAAGGGAAAGAATTAGGTTCAAATCTGGCCTCAGACACTTCCCAGCTGTGTGACTCTGGGCAAGTCACTTAACCCCCATTGTCTAGCCTTAACCACTCTTCCACCTTGGAACCAAAACACAGTATTGATTCTAAGAAGAAAAGTAAGAGTTTAGAAAATGAGCTAGAAAAGGAAATGGCAAACCACTCCAGTATCTCTGCCAAGAAGACCTCAAAATGGGATCATAAAGAATCAGACATGACTGAAAAGACAGAACAACAATAATTAATACTATAGTTCCCTTTCATGCCATGTTTGGGATCTGATTCCAAAACTCTTCTTTTTGATCAAATGTCTATAATATGTTTTGTTGGGCAGCTCAGTAACTTAGTGGATAGAACATCGAGCCTGGAATCAGAACTCATTTTCCTGAGTTCAAATCTGGCCTCAGACACTTATTAACTGCATGACCTCAGCCAAGGCATTTAACCCTGTTTGCCTCAGTTTCCTCATCTGTAAAACGGGCTGGAGAAGGAAATGAATGGCAAACCACTCCAGTATCTTTGCCAAGAAAATCCCAAATGGGGTCATGAAGAGCTGGATACGAATATAAAAAAGACTGAAGCATAGTATGTCATATCTCTATTATGGAACAATATTGTTCCAGTTTTTACTTCACTGATTTCATCTAACTATACTGTGTTTCTACTCAGAGTTCTGTATTGTAATAAATTACATACACGTAATTTAAAAAATATGCAGTATTTTTCTGTCCCCCTTTATCTAGTCTACACCTGTAAAACCAGGCAAAACAAGGCACTCCCTTCCAAAGCCACATTCTAATCATGGGTCTCATGCCGACAAATATCAGGGATCCCAAAGACGTCAAATTTCTCTCCTCGTTTTGGGCTATATAGTTCATCTGTTCTCTGGGCATTTATATTCAAATATACATGAGATTTATCCCAGGCACTTTTCTTGGACTTTGCTACCTTTGAATCCTTGGGCTTCTTGACTGCTGGCCTTTCCCCTACAGAAATGAATAAAACACACACACACACACACACACACACACACACACGCACGCACGCACGCACACATGCACGCTTGCACACGCGCGCACACATGATTATCTGCCTCCCTTTCCCTTTTCAATTTTAAGCCCCTTTGATAAGATATACAAGACTCCAGGCAGAAACATTCTTAGCCCTTTTTAGGCTGGTGACTTGCCTTGTTATTCCTATATGGTCCAGTCTTGGTCCAGAAACTCAAGTTTCATTCTCAAACATTATCGTCTTAGCCAGCTGTTCATTCCTCAATTTGATCAGATTCAACAAATATTTTACCGAGAGCCAGACATGTACAGGCCCTGCTTCTGCCTGGGTTAAGCTGTAGGGAAGGGAGATGACTGAGACCCAGTACCTGCCTTCTGAGAGCTTCCAGTTTAGTATAAGGGGAGTAGGATGTAGTGATCAGGAGGGAGTTAGATGGCTCAGTGGAAAGAGAATCTGGCTTGGAGATAGGACATTCTGGGTTAAAAATGTCAATTCAGATGCTTCCTAGCTGTGTGACCCTGGGCCAGTCACTTAATCCCAGTGACCTAACCCTTCCTGCTCTTCTGCCTTGGAACCTATCATTCTAAGACAGAAAATTTGGGGTTAAAAAGAAATGTAGTGATTTTGATCCCTGAAAGCAGGGTGTGATAATGGCCCTAAGAAATGGGAAGGACCAAGACTATGAGGCTGGGAGAAGAGAGATCTTTCCTGGCTAGGGAGAACACAAAAATGAAAATTGATGTGAAAGCATTTTCACAGATACAAAGGGCTCTTTGTCTTTATTTGACAGATGAAGAAACTGAGGCCTGGATAAGTTGGTGGTTCATTCAAGGGGGGAAAAGCCATGAGGCAGAGAACTAGCTTCAGAAGCTTGGTTCTTAGGAGCAAGAGAAGAGCTAGAAGGGAGAAGAGCTAGATTCCCATTATTGATGCTCTCTTCTTGCAAGGAAAGGACCCACCAAATTTAGGTGGGAGATGGCTATGCCACTGAGGTGGGAGCCTGGCCTGGAAGGCAGGTCCCTGACAAGCCAGCATCCACTGTCTGGGGAAAAACTTTTTTTGCCTATCACAGTCCCTCTGAGGCCACAGGTGGTTCCCATTCTGAGTTTTTTGGGGGGATCTCTTCCAGGAAGTGTCAGGTCATTACCTCCACCCTTCCTCAGCTGGAAAGGTCTAGAGATAATAACCCACAATATCTGGGGTTGGGGGTTAGAGGGTGAAAAGTGGGGAAGGAAGAGGGGGAGTTCTTCTAAGCATCAAAGACAAGAAAATTAAAACCCAAGCTAAGAAAGAGTTCCTTAGCCATCAGAGTCATGAATGGAAGAAATAGGGAGAGTCCCATCACTATGGATGTTATTAGGTAAAAATTCTAATCACCTGTCAGGGAGGCTGTGAAGGGTATTCTTGTTCAAGAAAAACATTCAATGAGATGATCTCTAAGGTTTCTCCTAACCTCGAGGTTCTATATGTAGCACTTGAGGATACCTCTCAGTTCACAGAAAGTGTCCTCTGGGAAGGCTGCCTCAGATTCAAGGTGTTCTCTGAGCCCATATCTCCCCCAGACCTCATCGTTCATGAGCCCCCATATGTGGCTAACTTTTACTAATGAGCCAGGGGACACAATTAGCTCAGTGCAAAACTATTTACTGAAATAGCATAATAAAAAAAGTAGCAATAAAATATTTCATCCATAAATCTGGCAATTTTCTTCCACAAATACATCATTAGTGGGAAGATGGACACATGTAGAGCAAATGCAGAGAAAAATGCACACGGAACATGTATAGTTAGTAAGGATTTGGGGTAATGTCATTGGGCTATTCCCACTGGGTCTGCTCTCAATTAGTCTCATTACATCTGCCAGCTACTGCTCCACTGGATGCATTATCTCCTCCTACTGGATATTGCTCTGATGGATGTTTAGATGCTGCTGACCGTTTCCAGGCCCAGTCCCTGGAGGTTCCTGGTTTTCAGCTAAAGACTTTGGCCATAGTGCTATCTATTTCTCATGAGAGAAATGGACACCGCCATGCTCTTTTGGTTAAATTCCTGAGGCTTTCCATAATTCTTTCAGAGTAGTAGCATTCAGCCATGGACCAGTAAAAGCTTTCCCTAGTGGGGAAAAAGTCTTCCCTTTTTTTTTTTCTCAAAGAAGGGCATATCTTTCTCTGAATCTTAGGCAGAAGAGGCTTTTCATTGCCAGTAAAAAATTCTTTGTCCTAAAAGCATCTGCAACTCAACTTGGATTCAAGTCTATGAAACAAGATGTCCCTCTGCCCCATGCCTCCCATCCCTTTCCCCCTTTCCAGCTTCCTTTTGCGGGTCATCTTTCCCCATTAGACTGTAATGTCCTTGAGTGCAAGGGCTGCCTTTCTTTTTCTCATTTGTATCCTCAGTTCTTAGAACAGTGCCTGGCATTTAGCAAACACTTGATAAATGTTTACTGAATTGAATTGATAAAATCAAATACCATCCAGTTTAATCTTTACTTTGAATTAAACTTTCTGGTAATCAGTCTTGAGATGTCTGTAAGATGCCTCACTCCAGCTTCAGATAGGCATTCCCAATACCTTCCCATTTTAGTCTTGAATAGCTAAAGTATACCAATCCATGTTCCCTGTAGAGGTTGTTCTCCCAAAAAATTGCCATGGCTTCTGGGATTTAGTGTCTTTTTGTTGCAAAATTCCAAATCCCCTTTCCGATCTCCAGTAAAGATGAATGGACATAGAGAGTGAGGATGGAAGATGGAGGAAGTCATGGAGATAAAACCAAGCCCAGGAACAATCTTATCTTCTACCTACCAGGACTCATCCTTTCCTTTCTGGTGTATAGGTGGTCAGGAAAAGTCTGAAACCTTTTCAGCTTTCAGTTACCTAACATATAGTTCTGAAATTCTATGAGACTGAGATTCTATTATTCATAGTTAGCTCTGAGGGATGTTCAGCTAAACCAACAAGGCACTGGCCCTTCCCAGTCCCAGTCATGTAACTTGGAGCCCTGGAGCCCTGGCCTCTGCTAATAGGGGATTTTCTTTTCTCATACTCAAGGGCTTATAAAGTTCCATACCCCAGCATTCTGGGGCTGACAATAATTTTACAGCAAATTAAGATTAATTCGATTATTGCTTATAGTTTGAAAGGGCTCCCCAAAAGGAAGGAGTAAAAAGGTACTCAATATATAATGTGAATTATTGATAATAGTTAAGTCGTTCACAGTTGATCATCATACATTATTGTTGTTACTGTGTATAACTTTTTCCTGGTTCTGCTCACTTCACTCTGCATCACTTCATGTAAGTCTTTCCAAATTTTTTTGTGATCATCTTATTTACCATTTCTTATAGCACAATAGTATTTCACATATACCACAACTTGTTCTTCCATTTCCCAATTGATGGACATCCCTTAATTATTATCAACAAGGCAAGGATCCAGAATTAACTCTAAAGACTCATGACAAAAAAGGATATCTGCTGCCATAGAAGGAACAGACAGAATGCAGATTGAAATATACCATTCTACACTTTATTTCCTCCAAGAATTTTTCTCTGTTGTAAGCAATATGTGCCTTGCTTCACAATATGATGAACAGAGAAATGTGTATTATATACTATATGTTCAACTCGTATCATATTACCTGCCTTCTTTGGGGGGGAGGGAGCAATGAGTGGAATGGTGAAAAAAAAAAGAATGAGACATATTTTTGGACATAGTTAATGTGAGAATTTGTTTTTCTTGGATAAGTGTATTTATTATAATTTATTACATATTTATAACAAATCATGTATTATATTACTATTATACATTGTATTGTTATATATAAAAATAAAAATAAATGGTAACAAAATGTATACAATATGAATTAGGTATGAAATGTGTAATTTATTTCCACACACAAAAAGAAATATCACAGTGCATATTTCTAGGATTCAGCAATGATTCTGCTGTTACCACTTGCTGGGAGACTATTTAAGACTAGAAATAATTATTGGACCTGTGACTTCACTGCTATTAAGAACTCTCTAGTGAGGAAAACCTTTCTACCAATGCACATTGGTACCCTCTCTGTAACTTATGGTCTTATAGAGTTGTCTAGAACACTGAGATATTAAGGCATATACCCAGTGTCACATAGCCAAACATGTCAGAGACAGGACTTGAACCTAAGTCTTTCTGACTCTAAGGATGACTTTCTAACCATTACATAATGCAAAAAAAAATGTTTGGCGAGACAGCTTATTAGCCATTTTACATTTCACCTTCATCCTTACAACTCTGTTGGCAAAATAGCCAGGCTTAGGCTAATCCTTTCATTGGTGATCAACTTGCAATTTATTTATTTATTTGTTCATTTTTTGGACTTTGAAAATTTTTATTTAATTAATTGATTTAGAATATTTTTCCATGGCTACATGATTCATGTTCTTTCCCTCCCCTCCTCCTCCTCATCCAGTAGCCAACAAGTAATTACACCAGGTTTTACATATGTCATTGATCAAGACCTATTTCTATAGTATTAATATTTGCATTAAGGTGATCATTTAGAGTTTACATCCTCAATCATATCCCCATCAACCCATGTGATCAAGCAATTGTTTTTCTTCTGTATTTCTACTCCCACAGTTCTTTCTCTGGATGTGGATAGTGTTCTTTTTCATAAGTCCCTCAGAATTGTCCTGGATCATTGCATTGCTGCTAGTACAGAAGTCCATTACATTTGATTGTGCCACAGTGCATCAGTCTCTGTGTACAATGTTCTCCTGGTTCTGCTCCTTTCACTGCATCAATTCCTGGAGGTCGTTCAAGTTCACATGGAATTCCTCCAGTTCATTATTCCATCACCAACATATACTACAATTTGTTCAGCCATTCCCCGATTGAAGGATATTCTCTCATTTTCCAATTTTTTTGCCACCACAAAGAGCACAGCTATAAATATTTTTGTACAAGTTTTTTTCCCTATTATCTCTTTGGGGTATAAACCCAGCAGTGGTATGGCTGGATCAAAAGGCAGACAATCTTTTAAAGTCCTTTGAGCATAGTTTCAAATTGCCTTCCAGAATGATTCAATTTGCAATTTAGAAGCCTCCCTGCCACAAGTCAGATCCAGCTGGTTGGGGTGCTCAGCCTTAATACTTCTCTGAGTCACAATTTGCTTCCAGTCTACCTAGTGGATATTTGTTCACCTAAGATCAAGAAAGAAGAAACACACTAGTGGCAAAGGCATCTAGAGGCCCAAAGAAAGCTCACCTAATTGGGAACTAGTGGGGACATATTTTCACAGCAATATGGAGGTCAAATGGGAGACTTCTTTGCAACTGGAAAGGAATGAAAGATGAAGGCCTATTGGCTTCCTTTTGCAAATCTAGAGTCATCTGCTATACTAATGTTCTTCAGTTCTAATATGTTATGAATCTAAAGATGTTATGTTCTACAAATCAATTAATGAAAATTTATTAAGCCTCTACCATGTGCCAGCATTCTGTTAGGTGCTAGGTATACAGAGTAAAGCAAAATAGTCCAACTTCTTTTTTTATTTTAATTTTTTAATTTTTAGGTTTTTTTTTTAATTTTTTTTAACATTTATTAATATTCATTTTTAACATGGTTACATGATTCATGCTCCACCTTTCCCCTTCAACCCCCCCCCCCGCACCCCC
>NC_058132.1:98169262-98188556 GCF_016433145.1 Gracilinanus agilis
AGAGATCATTAGTTTCTACTTGCTCAATTCTAGCCTTTAGGGATTGATTTTTGGCTATAATCTTTTGGTTTTCGGCCATAATCTTCTGGTTATCGGCCATAATCTTTTGGTTTTCGGCCATAATCTTCTTGTTTTCGGCCATAATCTTCTGGTATTCCTTTTTAATCTGGTCATTTCTTGTGTTCAATTTGCTTATCATTTGGTTTCTGAGCCTCGCTTTCCAGTTGCAAGATTCTACCTTTTAAGCTGTTATTTTCTTGCCAGATCTCTTCCATTTTCCTCAGAATCTCAGATTTGAACTCTTCCATAGCTTGTGAGGAGTTTTCCTTATTTGGGGAGGGTCTGGATGGTTGTTTGTTCTCCTCCTCTGTTTGCTCGGTTGTCTGGATTTTCTCTGTGTAGAAGCTGTTGAGTGTTAAAGACTTCTTTTTTTTGTTATTATTCTTTCTCTTCTGAATTTCCTGTAACTGATTAGCCATCATTAGCCCAGCAGCTTCTCAGGTTTATCCTCGCTCTCTGTGTCTTTCTGAGATCTATTGGCTCCTGAGGTCTGAGTTCTAGTTTTTTCCAAGGTCAAGCCCCCTGGTGGATTCCCTTGCTTGATCCTCTGCAGGAGGTTCCTTTACAAGTCTCAGGGAGCTACTTCCACAGTCGTATACCCGTCTGCACTGGTTCCCCACTTAGGCTTTAGTTCCTGGCTGTGTTTGCCTCCACCCACGCCTCTGCTCAGCCGGCACCCACGCCTCTGCTCAGCGGGCACTCTGCGCCCAGCGTCCACTCTCTGCTCCCGCGCGCTCAGATTTCGCGTGCGTTCTTGACTTAATGGGGTCCTAAGTCTTGCTGCTCTCAGGAACAGGTCCCGGAGCTGCCGATGACTCGATGGGTGCCCCAAACTTGCTCTATTTCTTTTTAGCTGAGTTCGGAGCTATAGGTGAGTGTGGAGGGGGTGGGGGTGGGGCGGTTGCTCAGCCCGCGATTGAGTGAGAGCCCTTTTTAGCCTGGAACTGTCTCGATTCCACGTACCTTCCACGCTGTGCCCTGTTGTGGGGTTCCTCCGTTCGTCTGGACTTGTTTTTATGTCCCCTTGAGGAGTTTTGTGTGTTTCGGTCAGGAGAGGTTAAGAGCTGCTTCTTACTCTGCCGCCATCTTAACCCGGAAGTGTCTTTTTTAAAATTTTTTACATGGTTACATGATTCTTATTGTCTCCATTCCCTTTTCCTTCCCCCCTCCCAGACTTGACAAGCAATTCCACTGGATTATACATATATTATCACTCAAATTCTATTTCCATATTCATTTTTGTAATAGAGTGATCTTTTAAATTCAAACCCCCAAATCATATACTTATAGAAACACATAATAAATCATATGTTTCCTACTAGATTTCTTCTCCCACATTACTTTTTCTAGATATGAAGAGCATTCTTTCTCATAAGTCCTCAAAGTTGTCCTGGATCATTGCATTGCTTTTAGTAGCAAAGTCTATCACATTTGATCATCCCACAATGTTTCAGTTACTGTGTACAATGTTCTTCTGGTTCTGCTTATTTCACTCTGCATCAGTTCATGGAGGTCTTTCCAGTACTTATAGAAATCAAATAATTCATCATTCCTTTTAGCACAGTAGTATTCCATCACCACCATCTACCACAATTTGTTCAGCCATTTCCCCAATTGAGGGATGTCCCCTCATTTTCCAATTTTTTGCCATCACAAAAAGCACAGCTATAAATATTTTTGTGCAAATAGATCCTATACCATTTTAAAAAATCTCTTTGGGATACAAACCTGGTTGTGGTATTGCTAGATCAAAGGGCATGCATTCTTTTAAAGCCCTTTGAAAGTAGCCCATCCTCTAAAGCAGGGGGCAGCAACGTATGGCTCTCTCTTTCTGCAGGAGCCATAAAGTCATTTTTTTTTTCAGGCACTGTTACAGGAGCAGCACTGTGAGCACTGAACGGCTCTCACGAAATTACATTTTAAAAAATGTGGCGTTTATGGCTCTCACAGCCAAAAAGGTTGCTGACCCCTGCTCTAAAGGCTGCTTGGTGCCCAGTGCTAGAATCAGAGTCAGGAAGACCTGAGTTCTATTCCTGTCTCTGACCCTTGTTAGCTGTGAGACCCTAGCAGCCAAATATTTTTGTGAACTCATTGTGGTAGATAGGAAGGAAATAAACACTTCTTAAGGGCCTATTATGTGTCAGGCATTGTGCTAATATCTCATTTGATCCTCATAGCAACCCTGGGAGATAGGTACTATTATTATCCCATTTTGCAGTCAAGGAAACTGTTGTGAGGAAGATTAGTTAGTAATTAATTAAGTATTAAGGTTGACCTAGCAGGAAGGACTGGAGCATTCCAAGATGGAATGAAGGAGCAGGAAGTGGGCTTGTGCTCTGAGAGAGACTCCATTAGGGGTTGGCACAAACTGTTGCTAGCCCTGGGAGATCTCAGAGTTAAGGACACCCAGCATCCTGATTCCCGGGGATCCTGAGTGGTGGTGGCTTTCAGCAAGTGGATAAGACCTGCAGAGCTGCACCAAGTGGAGGAGCGGTTTGGGATCTGGTGGACAGCATCTCAAGCACACTCTCTCTCCTTGGGTACCTTGGACCACCTTGGCTTTTGGCATCCTGTGATCATCTGTGGATTACCGTGAGAACCCCAAAGCCACCCTCAGCCCATTAGCTGTGCTGGTCAAGCCTGGCTGGAACCAGGTTGGAAGCAGCCTTCCCAGAGACTCCAGTACTGTTCCTTTGGCCCTGTCTGCTTAGATCACTAAGATTAGAGTAGATAAATCCTCCCTTTGCCCCTGTGATTTGCCTTTTAAGTTTTAGAGTAGAATCCCCTTTCCCACCTTTTAGTTGAACATAATTAAACCTGTTAAAACCTTTTACCTTGCCTGCTGGTTTCTAAGACTCTGGTCTAGTGGTGAGCTGGAGACAGTTGGCCAACAGCCATTCTTGTCAGTTAGGAGCAGTTTAGCTGTGACCTCTGGTCTCCCTATCCTGGTCCTGTCTCTCCTACAACCCAGTGTATGTACCTACAACCATTTAGATTTTATTGTAACATCCCTGGTGCCTCCATCTTTTTTTAAACAAAACTGAGGCAGGCAGAAAATTAAATGACTTTCCCAGTGTTCCCCAGCTGGGAAGTGTCTGCAGCTGGATTTGAACTCCCATCTTCCTGACTTGGCTCAGCATTCTCTTCAGCAGCCTAAATAAAAATGTTAACTATTATTCTAAGGGAGCTCATATTTTCCTGGAGAAGACATTATGTATTTAGAATGGTTGTTACTGCTGTTTGTCCTTGTTTTTCAAAGATGTCTAATGGCATCAGGTGGCAATGTCTTGACTTGAAGTGAGGTGGATTTTTTTTTATTTTTAACCCTTGTACTTTGGTGTATTGTCTCATAGGTAGAAGAGTGGTAAGGGTGGGCAATGGGGGTCAAGTGACTTGCCCAGGGTCACACAGCTGGGAAGTGCCTGAGGCCAGATTTGAACCTAAGACCTCCTGTCTCTAGGCATGACTCTCAATCCACTGAGCTACCCAGCTGCCCCCAAAGTGAGGTGGATTTAAGTGAGGCAGAGTTGCACAAAGTCCCTTCCCAGAATTTTTGAAGTCCACAAGAGTCAAGACAGCTGGTGATGGCCTGGGATACAAAGGATGACCTTGGCTTCTCTGAGCTCTAAGTTTTGAGTGCTCTTACCAGCTCTTGCCTCAGTTGCCTTCATGGCCATTGGAAAAAAATGTTCTCTTGCTTGAGGTAGGCATCCCCCTAACTCACTGATAGGTTTGGGGCCTGTTGGTGACCCTCGATCTGATTGGTTCAGCCTCTGGAGCCAGTTTTAGTGGGCATGGCTGCCACCCATGCTCAGCTGGCACAGAATTGTATATGCTGTGGATAATATTGAAATTCAAGCTGCAAGGGGAGAACACTAGCAATGTGAGCATCTGTGAAGGCCTCTCTTAGAGGGTGACTCAAGCTGAGTTTTAAAGAATAGTAATGATTAGAAGAAGGAGAGGGGAGGAAGCAGGTGTGGAAGTTAGTATAAATTTGTACCCTTTGGGGGCCCTTTTTGGTTTTAAAGTTTTAACAGTTTGATTTGGGAGCTGATGCTCCCAGAAGTCACTGTTCAAGTCCTCCCTCCTTTTGTCTAGGTCTTTCCTCTTTGTTAAGGGCAAGCTGGGCGGAGGTTTATTCCTTGTTTATCTGTAAACTAGGATTCTCTTAGGAATGAATGTTGGTACTTGGTAAAGAGGAGAAACCCTTGGGGTCCAGAAGACCTGCCTCGTGTCCTGATTGAAGTCAGACTCCTCAATCTGAGAGGCTCTGGAAAGGGGCATCATGAAAAACATAAATTGACTGAGGGACAAGAAGTTAGTTCTTTTTTTTTTTTTTTTTTTTTTTTTTTTTTTTTAATGGAACTACTTACTCAGGAAACTAAATGTTCTGGCTCTGGGCTTGTTCAGATGCTCATGTTTCTCTCTCTGTCTCTCTCTCTCTCTGTCTCTCTCTCTTTGTCTCTCTCCTCTCTTTTTCTGTCTCCCTCTCTGTCTCTGTCTCTCTTTCTGTGTCTTCTCTCTTTCTCTCTGCCTCTTCTCTCTCTCTGGTCCACTTTTTGCTATTTAATAAATAATAATTATGAAATTAAGACACAGTCTACAGAAAATTTTAATCATCACACAGGACATTCCCAGCCTAGGAGCTGCCCAGTACAAAGGCAGATTTTGCTTTAGGATATCTCTCTTTATTAGCAAAGTTTCCTGGCATCAAGCCTCTACCACTCCCCCACTTCTAGCTCTGACAAGTGAGACCAAGCAGGACAAGGTGGATCCCTCTTTGTAGCACTTTGTGATTTCCCAAGGGCTCTTCTCACAATAACCTCAGGGGATAGGAGGATATATAACAGACATTTAAAATATACCTATATGTGTAAGGCATTCTGCTCAGAACTGGGGATACAAAGGTGTAAACCAAACAGTCCTTGCCCTTAAGAGACTAATTTTGAAGCAAGAAGTTGAAGGGTCAGTTACCTCTGTTACATCTTGGCTATGTGGCCTTAGGGAAGTCATTTAATCCCTTAGGACCTCAGGGAACTCTCTAAGACTCTACATTTCAGAGAAAGGGGTGACCTGCATAAGGAGAAAGTGTTTACTCACCTGGGAGTTCCCTATAAAATAAATCAGAAGTCCAATCAATCTCTACTGTCCTAGGAGACATTCACAGAAAACGAATACTGAGTTAATGGGGGGGGGGGGGGGAGAAGCATTGGAGAGTTGTGAAAGATCTTGTTTACTAAGTGTAGTAAGAAAAAGACAGGAAGGTAGCTTGAAATTGGATTCTGTAAGGCTTCCAATGCCAGACTGAGGGGGTTATATTTATATTTTATCCTAGAGGCAACAGGAGTCACTGAAAAGTTTTGGTCAGAGGAGAGACAGACCTCTGCCTTAGTGAGATTATTTTGGCAGTCCTGTGGAGGATAGATTGGAAGGAAAAGAGACTAGATGTAGAAAGACCTAATAAGAGATCACTGCCATAGTGTGGACAAGAGATGGTGAGAGCCTGACTTAGCGTATTGGCCATGCGAGTTGGGAGAAACGCACAGATGAGAGAGATGTTTCAGAAGTAGAATCCACAGGACTTGACGAAAGATTGAATGTGAAGGATTAAGGAGAAGGAAGAATCAAATATGACTCCCAGGCTGCAAATCTTAGAAATGAAGAATGGTGGTGTCCTCTGCAGAAATAAGGAAGTTTTGGGGAGAGAGGTCTTGGGGTGCATTTTATTTTGGACTTATTGAATGTGAGATGACTATAGGACATTGTCCAACAATCAATTGGTGAGGACAGGCCAGCCTTCAGAAAAGAGTAGGATACATTTGGGAGTCATCAATATAGAGATGATGCTTGAATCCATGTGAGCTGGTGAAATCACCAGGAGAGGAAAGAGAGGAAAGAAAAGTACTCGGACAAATCCTTGGGGGAGATCTACACTTAAGGGTTGGCAATTGGAGTGTTTTATCTTACACAAGTAGGAAGATGAGCAGGAGATAGTTTCAAAGGAAAAAGAGGAGAGAATATCTGCAATGAGGGAATAGATGGTCAATGTCCAAAGCTTCAGAGAAGTCTAGTGGAGTGATAAATTAGAAATGTCCTTGGATTTAGTAGCTAAAAAATGACCGATGACCTTAGAAAGAGCCACTTCAGTCAAGTAATATTGAAAGTCTGCATGAAGGAAGAGGGAAACAAGAACACAGAACCAGGAGACCAGTAAAGAAAAGCTTGAAACTGAGGAGTAGAAAGATGGAGTAGGGGTAGACTATCAGTCTTCAAAATAGCCCTGAAGAATTATGGATTCTTGCAAAAGCCATGCATCATGATTACATTTTGTCCTCTGGGAAGTTAATTTGACTCTCTGGCAACAAGGGGTCCAAAGTGATGGAGAATCAATGATGAAGGATCTATGGAGGACTTGTTTGACAAATGGAGATGGGTAGTTGGTGCCAGAAAGTGGTCCATATGTGAAGAATTAGATTTTAAAAATGGATAAAGAGGAAGCATCTCTGTCATTCATGCCCTTCTCCCAACTTATTTGGCCACCACATTGGTCAGGCCCTCATCATCTCTTGTCTACACTGTAGCAATAATCTATTAGGTTTTCCTATTGTCAGTCTCTCTTCCAATCTACCCTCCACATGACTGCCAAAATAATCTCACTAAGGCAGAGGTCTGTCTCTCCTCTGATCAAAAATTTTCAGTGACTCCTGTTTGCCTCTAGGATAAAACATAATCCCCTAAATTTGGCATTGGAAGCCTTTCAGAATCTGGCTTCAAACTACCTTTCCTGTCTTTTTCCACATTACTACATTTAATAAACAAACTTTTTACAACACTCTAGAAAAGATACCAATATGATGCCAGCCTGAGGTAGAGGGAGTAGAGACTAAATTCAGTCTTTTCTACCCATCATTCTATCTTTGACCCCAAAGGGGTCGAGGCTATCTGTAGAGCTTGACTTTTTTTTACATTTTATTTTATTTTTTTAACATTTATTAACATTTATTTTTTAGAAAAGTTAACATGATTACATAATTCATGCTCTTACTTTCCCTTTCATTCCCCCAAGCTCCCCCCACACACACACCATGGCCGATGCACATTTCCACTGCTTTTAACATGTGTCATCAATCAAAACCTATTTCCAAATTGTTGATAGTGGTAGTTTCGCATTGGTGTGGTAGTTTCGAGCCTACATCCCCAATCATGTCCTCCTCAACCCATGTGTTCAAGGAGTTGCTTTTCTTCTGAGTTTCCACTCCTATAGTTCTTCCTCTGAATGTGGGTAGGTTCTTTTCCATAAATCCCTCAGAATTGTCTTGGGTCATTGCATTGTTGCTAGTACAGAGGTCCATTACATTCGATTTTGCCACAGTGTATCAGTCTCTGTGTACAACGTTCTTCTGGCTCTGATCCTTTCACTCTGCATCAATTCCTGGAGGTCTTTCCAGTTCACATGGAATTCCTCCAGTTCATCATTCCTTTGAGCACAATAGTATTCCATCACCAGCAGATACCACAATTTGTTCAGCCATTCCCCAATTGAAGGACATACCCTCATTTTCCAGTTTTTTGCCACCACAAAAAGTGCAGCTACAAATATTTTCATACAAGTCTATTTATCTATGATCTCTTTGGGGTACAACAGAGCTTGACTTTTTGAGAGTTTTGGTCAGTCCCATTTGGTGTGGGCTGTCCATGGGGAAACCAAAAGATCAGAAATAAGACTGGACCACAGCAGGAATGACTATATTAAATCTGCCCAACAACCAGATCGGAGCACTCAAGGGGTGCAGCCTTCAGTAAACCAACTGTGCCTGACAGTGCAGCACTCCACAGGGTGGTATAGTGGGAAAAGGTCAGGACTTCAGAAGCAGAGCCCCAAGATCTGAATCTCTGCTCTGCCACTTACTATCCTGGGTGACCTTGGGCAAGTCACAAATTTTCTGGGCCTCAGGTTCCTCCCTTCTAAAATCAGCAGGGTTCTGCCCTAAATCTAGGACCTATACCCAATCACTACCTTTATAGGAATTGGGACAACTGATAATAGAATATACAGGTAGTGATAACAACAGCTAACATTTATTTTGCTATAAAAAAAAAAGTTAAGTTTGCAAAGGGCAGAAGCATGGGCCAGCAGGGTGCAGGATTTTGGAATTCTGTCTGGGGGAGAGCTGAGCTATTGCTGAGAGACAGATGGGCTTTGGGCTGTGGTCTTTCTCTCTGGGTTCGACCTAAGGAGACTGGCTATTTCCCTGTAGCATTCTTCCTTCCTTATCTTCCCATCCTACCTGCGGTTCTGTTATCCTGCTTTCCTGTGACTGGTACTTGCTGAGTTCCTGTGCTGATCCTGAGACATCTGGAAGCTGATTGTGAGACCAGGCCTAGATCCTTTTGGATCTTGGTCCATCTTTGGATGTTCTCAGACTTATAGAGACCCTTTCCTTAAAATCATGAAAGGGGGGTTTAGTGTTAGCTTAGCTAAGTACAGGAATTTGGGTTTAGATAGTGAGGAGAGGAATAGAGTAGGAAAATCACTCTGAAGAAATCTCTACTGGGGCCCTTAGGTAGTAAATTCTCTTCTAACCTTTCCCTTGTTAATTAAACCAACTTTTATTTAACATCTTATTGGTTTGTGTGAGTCATCTCAGTGTCTGGCTCTGCTGCACTGGGCTTGGGTAACCTTCTAAAACAGTTATACTTCTATTACTGGTCCTAATTAAACATCAAACCCATCCCCTGAACCCACCAACATTTCAATTTATATAACACTTTGGGCAACTAGGGTGGTGCAGTGGACAGAGTGTTGGGCTTGGAGTCAGGAAGAACTCATTTCAAATCCAGCCTCAGACACTTACTAGCTGTGTAACCTTGGACAAATCTCTTAACCCTGTTTGCCTCAGTTTCCTCATCTGTAAAATGAACTGAGAGACAGGAATGGCAAACCACTCCAATTTCTTTGCCAAGAAAACCTCATACAGGGTCATGAAGAGTTGGACATGACTCAAAAAACTGAATAACAACAACATATAACACTGTAAGCAGAATACTTTACAAATATCTCATTAAATAAAAATCTAATGTATATATAACCCCAATATGTGACCTTTACATGCAAAATTTCCTATAGTCATAGCTATATGAGTAAATGTTGAACAACTAACTTTTGAGAAAAAATATGTTTAGACCATATTTTTATGTTTCATCTGCAGTATTCATATTCTCTCAATCAATTTCTTAAATCTAAAATCAAATAAAAAAAACAAGCCCTGGTTTATTGTATTTGCCATTTCTGAAGTAGAAATGACTTGTGCTGAAAATGTAGCAATCCGTGTGAGCCAGTTCCAGCACTCCCCTGCCTACTGTGGAGGAGGTAGACTCTTCAGCTACCAGCCAATTTTTATCTGCCCTCCCCTTTGTGCCCTTGAGAAAACTAACCTGGGAGAGAATTTTATCCCACCAAGAAGGGTTCGAGTAGCCTGTCAAAGCTGACTATGCTACCAGAATTTAGAGGCTATAAGCATGTCAGCTGGGTGTGAAGCAGGTGGGATCATTCTGTCATTCTCAAGGGCAGGAGCCAGTCAGTCAAGCCAAGCAGGGGAAGGGGATAGTCTTTTGTGTGGGCTTCAGAGATCCCAAATCAGAGAGAGTCAAGGCAGGTGCAACAACAACTCTTTATCCTCCAACAGCAGCAGCGACATCAGGAGCTAAGGTATCAGTGTGAGTACGGATGAATGGACTTAAGAGAAAAGATGAGCGATAAAAGGGGATGCTGCCTTTCATCCATGCTATTGACTCGACTGGGTCCTTCGGGAAGCAGTTCTGAAATCCTTGGAGATGGGGAGCTCAAGGAAAAAAGCGTTATTTCTACCACTTTGCCTGTATGATTCCTATCACTTTATAAACCAGTGTGTATTAAATATTTGTCAACCTTACTGTTTGTGGGGGAGAACAAAGCTTTTACCAAGACATGAAGCAACATTCAAATGTTCCCAGAGATTGGAAGAAAGAAGCAGGTTGGGAGAAAGCCACCATAAAGTATTATTATTGAAAGATCCTCAAAACTTAATCCCCATGGCCTAGCCCTTACCATTCTTCTGCCAATACCCAGTATTGACTCTAAGATGGAAGCTAAAGGTTTAAAAAAAAGACCCTCAAAGATTAAACCATATGATTAGACTATATGAGCTCCAAGCTGAGATCATTAGCCATGACTTGGTTATATAGGAAAGTTAGAAAGATTGCCGTGCAGTAGGGATGGCCCAGTTTCATCTAGTGTGAGTTGGAGAACAGAAATGGAAAAGGAATCCATCAGTATAGTTGTGTAACTTTTGCCAGCAGCATTCCACAGAATGTGGGTAATGAATGAATTTTTAAAAACCCCAAACACATATTAAGTGTTTTCTGTGTGCTAAGCACAGAATTAAATAAGGGTAGAGAAGGTGGATGGGGACAATAAACCCAGGGCAGGAGTCTGACAAAGACTCACTGATGTGAGACCGGGGGCATGTGATTCAGCCGTCAAGTTGACCTCATCCACTCTAGGTTCTGTGAGAGGAGGGAAGGGACACCAGAGCAGAAATAATTACCTGAAAGAACCAGGAGGGACCGAGAAACAGACTGGAGGTAAAAGTGAAAATTAAGAATAGATTTGGGGAAGAATAAGACAAGAGGAGGAATAGAAAGCTGAGATGTGAAAATTAGAAGGCGAACTGTGAAATTTGGAATCTCACCCAGAGATGAGTTTGACTTAAATTTTTATTTTAGAGAGTTCCCTGGAGTTTTACTCTGGGCTGGGAGTACAATGAGGCAGAAATTGAGAGAAGCTGAGGGCACCCCTAAGATGAATCAAGATCTATGTGTATCTTGAGACCTTTTCCTTACCAGGCCCCCTGGACACCAGGTACATTTGAATTCCTCAAATTCATCATTTCTTTGTCATTATTCAGTTGTGTCTAACTATTTGTGATTCCATTTGGGGTTCCCTTGTCAGAGATATTGGAATAGTTTGCCATATCCTTCTCCAGCTCATTTTACAGCTGAGAAAACTGAGGCAAACAATATTAAGAGACTTGCCCAGGGCCACACAGCTAGTAAGTATCTGAGGCCAGATTTGAACTCAAGAAGATGAGTCTTCCTGACTTCAGACCTGGGATTCTACCCACTGGACTACCTAGCTGCCCACCATCCTATTTTATGATACACTAATATCCCATTATATCTACATGCTACAATTTGTTCAGCTAGGACTTCAGTTGCTGGGGACCCATTTTGCCTCCAGTTCTCTGCTTCCATAAAAAAGTGCTGTTGTGCCTATTTTTATATGTCTAAGACCACTGATCTTCTGACTCTCAGTTTGGAACTCATCTGGGATGACTGGATGGTAGAAAGCCCAGCCATCTTTGGGAATGCCCTTCTTCCTCACTGCCCAGACTATCTAGTTCTTTAAAAACATTTTTTTAATCCCTTACTTTATGTCCTAGAATCAATACTGTGTATTAGTTCCAAGGCAGAACAGAGGTAAGGGCTAGGCAATGGGGGTTAAGTGACTTGCCCAGGGTCACCCAGCTAGGAAGTGCCTGAGGCCAGATTTGAACCCTGGACCTTCTTTCTATTGGCATGGCTCTCTATCTACTGAGTCACCCAGCTGCCCCTGACTGTTCAACTCTTGACTAGAATTGGGTAAATAAGAGAGGAGTCAACAACTGTGTCCTTCCAAATAGACGGAAGACCACCAGGCCTTACCATGAGCTCTGCCATTACCTTCTAAGTTCCTTCAGACCTTACTCTATGCCCTGAGCCTCGACTCTGAAGACCCCCAACATTTCCATCTGGCCTGCTTTTGTAACGTGAGGACCTCTGGGACTTGCCATCCACCCACCCCCGAGGATTCAGGACTTCTAGTGCTTTCCATCCTCCCTGTAACTCGACTTTCTTTCATGACGCCTCCCCAGATGAGAATGTGAGCTCTCTGGGAGTAGAGATTGTCTTGTTTTTTCCTTTTATCTCCCCAGAATCTGGCATAGTACTTGGCACATAGTAAGCACTTAATAAATGTTTTTTTTTCTTTCATTTGTTTGTTATTTCCCTGTACTTTTGAATTATTGAGGTATATATCGTTAATACAAATTATTACTACCAGCAGTATTGGATTGAAAGTCAAAAAACATGGGTTCTAACCTGGAATCGGTCATTTAGTATCGGTGTACGTGGGTGAGTTACTGCATCTCTGGAAGTCTCAGTTTCCCCATCTGTAACTCCTTCTCCCGGAGGTTAAATCGCAGTCTAGGCCTTGTGCTCCAAAGACCTCTGAAAGCAAAAGTCCAGCCACGAAGCTCAGGCCTGCGATGAGTAACAGGCACTTACGCGTGTCTGGCCGCCCCAAGGGGCTCATTTCCTGAACTCAATAATCCGAGTCCGACGAAAGAAAAATAGCCCATCGTGCAGCTGGAGTGTCCGGGAAGGAACCTTGCTGACGTGACCCAGCGTTTCCCTCACAGGGCGGAGAGAGACACGCCACGGGGCAGGCGGGGATGGGAAGGGAGTCCCCCGGTCCTGCCTCAGCACAGCACAAAGGCTGGCCTATGCTCCCCACCCGACCGGCCTGGAAATGGGGCAGAACCCCAGCCCCTGGTCACACCACAAAAGGCCCCCTGGGGGATCCTCCTGGCGAGAGTATGTGCATGGGAGGGGGGAGGGTTTTCGCACCAATGGAGCAAGGAGGCCCTTCCTCAGAGGCTCTCCACAAAGCGCTAAGTGTTTCCAGGCAGTGAGGCCTGAAGCAGGCTTGAAGAAGAGAACATGGAGCTGAGATGCCCTTTGGGTCTCCCTGTAATGATCCATAGGGGCTCCCTGCCTTCCATGGCACCACCCAAGAACTGGAGCTCCTTCCTAGGGCTCTGATGGCGACTTACAAGCACAGAGAACATCCAGGGGATCCAGCTTGGCCCGAGGGCAGTAATGGTTGTGGTGAAATGGAAAATGCTCCTGTCTGTAGAAGACTCAAGTTTCAGCTCAGCCACCTACCAGCTGGATGATGGGTGGGCAAGTTGGTCCTTCTTATTGGGCCTCAGTTTCCTTATTTGTAAAATATCTGGATCACCTGTCAGCAAGTTCATAAAATTTAGAACTCAAGTCCCAGCTCTGCCACCTACCAACTGGATGATGGGTGGGCAGGTTGGTCCTTCTTATTGGGCCTCAGTTTCCTTATTTGTAAAATACCTAGATCACCTGTCAGCAAGTTCATAGAATTTAGAATTCAAGTTTCAGCTCAGCCACCTACAACTGAATGATGGGTGGGCAAGTTGGTCCTTCTTATTGGCCTCAGTTTCCTTATTTATAAAATATCTGGATCACCTGTCAGCAAGCTCATAGAATTTAGAACTCAAGTCCCAGCTCTGCCACCTACCAACTGGATGATGGGAGGGCAGGTTGGTCCTTCTTAATGGGCCTCAGTTTCTTTATTTGTAAAATATTTGGATCACCTGTCAGCAAGTTCATAGAATTTAGAATTCAAGTTTCAGCTCAGCCACCTACAACTGGATGATGGGTGAGCAAGTTGGTCCTTCTTATTGGCCTCAGTTTCCTTATTTGGTCACCTGTCAGCAAGTTCATAGAATTTAGAACTCAAGTCCCAGCTCAGCCACTTACCAACTGGATGATGGGTGGGCAAGTCGGTCCTTCTTATTGGGCCTCAGTTTCCTTATTTGTAAAATATCTAGATCACCTATCAGCAATTTCACATAATTTAGAATTCAAGTTTCAGCTCAGCCATCTACCAACTGGATGATGGGTAGGCAAGTTGGTCCTTCTTATTGGACCTCAATTTCCTTATTTGGGTACCTGTCAGCAAGTTCATAGAATTTAGAACTCAAGTCCCAGCTCAGCCACCTACTACTTGGATGATGGAGATGGGGGGACAAGTTTTTCTTCTTATTGGGCCTCAATTTCCTTATTTGTAAAATATCTGGACCACCTGTCAGCAAGCTCAGAAAATTTAGAACTATTCAGTGAAATAGAATGCCCCTCTATTGGAGAGGAGGAACTTGACATCTAGAGAAGGGAAATGACTTTCCTAATATCACACGAATAGAAAATTAGCTAACCCTACTTTATTCCAGATTCCATTTTTCTACCCTCACTATACCTTATAGAGTTATTATGAAAATACTACAAGGGGATTAATTATTAATTTAATTAATTAATTATTAAGAAATTACTGTAAGGTATTACAGAAATGTGAACTTCTGGGTCCTACTTTCAAAATTATAAGAGATACAAAAAAAAAAAAAGCACAAGAGGCAGTTTCTGCCTCCCCCTCTTAAATGATCCATCATTGTATCATTGTGTTATTTTTCAGTGTCTGATTCTTTATGATCCCATTTGGGGTTTCCTCAGCATTGTTTGGTGTGGTTTGCCATTTCCTTCTCCAGACAGGGGAAGACTCCATACACATGGGGTAGACATCCCCATAATTCACCAACAGGTGTGAGGCTTGTTGGTTACTCTCAAACTGGTTTACAGCATTAGGTGAAAGTTAATATGAACGAGGAAGGCAGTAGTAGTTGAGGGGGGGGACTCAAAGGGCCTCCTACAGAAGGAAGGGCATGAGCTAAGTTTTCAAGGAAGCCAGGGAGACTCCTTCATTTTTGTGCCCTCCCACTCCCAACCCCCCAGTGCCTAGCACAGGACTCTGCATGTAGCAGGTGGATGTCTATTTGTTGAACTGAACTGACAGAAGAATTCTATAATCCTGGTCACCTCCTTCCCAACCCATCTGGGCTCCAGGGGCATGATCTCAGCCATCTTGCAATGGCTCACCCGTGTAGCCTCACAGGATGATTAGGGCATGGATTTTACCACAATTTTCTAGAAGAAGTAACTGAAGCTCAGAGAGGGTATTTGGATTGCCTGAGGTCCCAGAGCCAGGACTCACTGGATCTGATGTTAGAAGCTAGGTTTTCCAACTCATAATGCACTTTCTTTCTAATCTTGAAACTGTCTTCCCTCTTGGGAATTTAAGTTTCCTCTCTTGCAAAGGTCTGTGATTCTAAGATTCTAGATTTTAATATTCCATAATTCTAAGAATGTAGGATTCTAAGATGTTTATCATCCTAAGACTGTAGTATAAATTGGTAGTATAAGGTTTTGTTATTCTTACCTAGATTTGGGATGCTAAAATCATAGAATTGCAAGATTCAGTATTTCTAAGTATCTAAGATCATCGAATTCCAAAATTTTTTAATTCGAAGACTGTAGATTTCTAAATTTTTAGGATTATGGAATTCTAAGATTTTAAGCTACTGTAATTCCAAGACTGGTCTGCTAGGTGACACAGTGGATAAAACCCCAGGCCTAAGTTCAAATTTGGCCTTAGACACTTACTAGTTGTGTGGCCCTGGGCAAGTCACTTAAGCTATTTACCTCCATTTCCTCATCTGTAAAATGAGCTGGAGAAGGAAATGGCCAACCACTCCAGAGCCTCTGCCAAGAAAACCCCAAATAGAGTCACAGAGAGTTGGGCATGGCAGAATAACAAAATCAAATTCTGAGACTATATATTTCTCAGTTGGTAATACTGTAGGATTCTAAGATTTGAGGATTCTGAGATTTAGGTTTCTAAGATTGTAGAACTGTAAGATTATAAAATAATGAAAAAGGCTGTAGATTTCCATGATTTTAAGACTGTAAGATACCATAATTCTAAGATATTGTAGGATAGATCATAGGATTGTTGGATTGCAGGATTCCAAGGTCCTAGAATTGCATGCTATGTATATTGTAAGCCTCTTAAAGCTGTGGGTTCTTTGCTAGTTTGGCTCTTTCTGGTTTGAGGGCCCAGAATCCGTTGGGGCCATCAGAATCTAATTGTTCTCAGTAACTGATGGGGCTGGAGGAAGACCTGCCCAGGGCTGGCCTCTGGAAACTCCAGGCCTGGCAGGATCTGAGATCTGCTAATTGGACGTGTCTTTCTGACAGACTAAATATTTGCAGATTCCCTTTCACTGGCATTGGAGGCCAAGCCCTGGAATCTGTAGTGCTGACATCCCTCTGGCGCTGAATCCTTTGCAGTCCCCAGGGATGGTGCTGGATCGAGGGGGGAAGATTATTTGGGATTGATTACCATCAGGCCTTCTGGCTGTGGGCCCAGTAAGCCTTAAGCCATATCAGAACATCCTAATCAAAGGGAACTCCACCTCCCAGCAGAGAGGGGGCCGGAAGGCTGGTCCCAACCACTTTGGGGCATTTGGGGACATTTCTTCATGACATTTTTAGAATGATAGATAATTTGCCCCAAGAATCAAAATGTCCAGTTGGAAGGGATTTGAACATAGAAAAAAACTGGAGGGGAATCTTAGAGCAGATATTTAGATCTGCAAAGGATTTTAGAAAGTACAACGTGGAAGCACAGCGTGTAGAAGGCCAGAGCTGAATGTGACCTTAGAATGAAGAATAGAGAATGTCAGAGCTAGAAGACACCCGAGAACACAAAATATAGACTGTTGGAACTAGAAAAGATCACAAGACATGGAAGAGCTGGATGGGTTGTTAGAACACAGAACAGAGAACATTGGAGTTCAGGGCACGACCATGGAAACCTAATCAGATTCTCCTGGCTTTTCCTCCAAGTTCCATGACTATACCTTTCCACGTTCTGTCCTTCCTGTCTGGAAGGCACCCCCTCCTCATCTACTACCTCACCTCCTGGGATCCTTGTTTCCTTCCCGACTCAGCTCAAGTTCTAACTTCTACATGAAGCCCTTCTGGACTCCTCCTGTCCTTGTTAGTGTCCTCTCTTCCCAAATGATCTCGTATTTATTTTGCATTTGTTCTGCATATACTTACATAGGTACATACTGATCCCCTTGCCCAGAGGATGTAAGGTCTTTGAGAGCAGGGACTGTCCCATTTTTATGCTCATATACCCAGCACATAGAACCAAATTGGATCCATAGTAGACACTTAAATTCTTGTCAACTGATGTCTCCTCTTTGTATGTCACTCCATTGCAGAATATAGAAATTTGGGGAAAAGCATATTAGGAGGGGTCAGCTAAGTGGCACAGTAGATTAAGATCCAGACCTGGAAACAGGAGGTCCTCGGTTCAAACCTGTCAAAGACACCTGCTAGCTGTGTGACCCTGGACAAGTCACTTGATCCCCATTGCCTAGCCTTTACTGCCCTTCTGCCTTGGAACCAATACACAGTATTGATTCTAAGATGGAAGGTGAGGGCTTAAAAAAAGTATATGAGTCACTGAAAGGAATTCAAAGCTCATATAAGATCTGGTTCCTTCCCAAAATTTAGTAGGGAGATTTGACGCCTATATAGATAATATAATACATGATGTCATGCAAGTACGGTTGAGAATTACTAAAAAGGGATGTCCTAAGAATTGTTTTCAATCATGCCTGACTCTTCATGACCTATTTGAGATTTTCATGGCAAAGATACTGGAGCCGTTTGTCATTTTCTTCTCCAGCTTATTTTACAGATGAGGAAACTGAGGCAAATGGGAAGTGAGTTGCCCAGAGTCCCATAGATAGTGTCAGAGGCCAGATTTGAACTCAAGAAGGTGAGTCTTCCTAACTCCAGTCCAAGAATTCTATCTACGGGGCCCTCTATGAAGTCTAGGAGGGATTAAAGAAGGCTTCCCATAAGAGGTAGCATTTGACTTGGCCTTTAAAAGATGAATAGGCATTCAAGGTGAAGATGAGGACATTGAAGGTATAGGAGATGGTCAGGAAAAAAAAAATCATGGACACAGGAGTGGAGGGCTGTCTAGTCTGGATGTGGAGTTTTCAAGGAAGAAGTGATACTGGGCAAACATAAAGATGGGAAAGTGCTGGACCTGTATGGGGATTCCAGTTTGGCTTGGGGGCAAGAGTGCTTTCATATTCCATGATTCAGTCATCTCATCTCAATTTGTACATCCCTTCTAGGCTAGAGTCCTTTGATGCTTGCCTCTCTATGTAATTCTGGACCAGGTCTCCCATAAATTTACCTCAAGGAGTTGGCCCAATGGGCCAAGGGTCTTCCTCCTATTCTTTTCAGATTGGGTCCCAACTAGTGGAATGTGTGGATGGTCCAATGTAGCCAATGGTTTTATTATTTTTTTTCTCTATGATTTGGCTGTGGGATATCCACACACTGTAAATAGAATACGGAGGAAGTCCTCAGCACACACGGCAGAACGCTAGAATCTCTTAAGAAATGAAGTGGACGATCACCCAAAAGGCAACGGAAAGGACCATAGTGGAGGCAGGCTGTAACCCACTACAAGCAAAGAATTATGCAGGTGATGTTTTGTGAAGGATATCAGTATGCCAGAATGAGGATGACTTGGGGTTAAAGCGAGAGTTAGCTGATGGACAGTCATCTCACATCTCATATACTCAGCTACCTCCAGTACAGTTTTGTTACCCAGCCCAGCACTTCTCTGACTTCCTGCCTCTTGCTCTGGGAAGGAAGAGTAATCAAATTAGGACAATTTTCACTTCTGTAAAGGGCTTATCAATCACTCCCTTGTGGTTCTGCTACCCATCCATGTGACTTCCCAGATCAAAACATCCCCTTCTAGCCAATCCTCCCCTGTATACATTTTGTCTTTCTTTTTAACAGTGCAAGCTCCTTGAGGGCAGGGACTGCCTTGATTTTGCATGTTTCCTTAGCACTTAGCAGAGAGATGGGTATACTAAATGAGAATTCTTCAATACATTCTCCACAAAGAAATGAAACTTCAATGCAATCTTGGACTCTACTCCTGGGACTCTGAGTTTTAATAAGTGAGTTTTTTGCCTTTTCTTGCTTGAAATTAGGCTCCCACGCCACTCTTTGGCCATCTTCATACCTTGCTGCCTCCCTTCTGGCCATTATTCCTATTTCTTCCTCTAGCACTTGAACTCTGACCCTGGGATACCAGACTCACCTATAGGTGAGCTTTGATTTATCTTACCCAAAACTAGTCCTCTCCACCACTTCCTGGCCATCTCTATATCATGTGGCCCCTCTTTTTGCAGCCCTTCTTTAGGTGTTGTCTTCCCCCCTTGGAATGTGAACTCCTTGAAGACAGGGACTATCTTGTTTGCTTGTATTTATATCCCTAAAACTTAGCCTTAGTGAGTGCTTAATAAGTGCTCTGTCTCTGTCCATTTATCCATCTCTCTCTCTCTCTCTCTCTCTCTCTCTCTCTCTCTCTCTCTCTCTCTCTCTCTCTCTCTCTCTCTCTGTCTATGTA
>NC_058132.1:98191869-98218915 GCF_016433145.1 Gracilinanus agilis
ATCTATCTATCTATCTATCTATCTATCTATCTATCTATCTATCTATCTATCAACATTAAGATTGACCAGGCAAGCAAGGAAAAAGACATAAAAAAAAAGAAGAAGAAAAAGGAGGAGGAAAAACAAGAATTGGAATCCTGAAAACCAATTTTACTGACTTTATGTTTGAGCTGTGAGCCAGGCTAGATCCTGGGAGCCACTCCTAGGCTCAGCATTAGAGACTTTTCTACCAGGAATCTTGGCTCTCTGGCATCTCAGGATCATCATAGCAACTCCCATTTCCATAGAATTGTTAAGATTTAGAGAACATTGTTCTCCCAAGAGCCCTGTATAGGGATAGAAACAAATGTCATCATTCCCATTTTATGGATGAGGAAATTGAGGCTGAGAAAAAAGAAAGTTATGTGTTCAAGGTTCACTCAGCTAGTAAGTGTAAGAGCTGGGAGATGAGCCCAGCTTCATGGTGTTCTTTGCTTTCACAAAATCATAGAACCTTGGGGCTATATGAGACTTCACAGGGACAAATCACTTCTACTTCTGTCCTGTCCTCAAAGGTGCCTTGTGGCTCTAACATTTTATAATTTGAAGCCTCTTCCAGCTCTAGCATTCTGTAATGAGACCCATCTCCCTCACTCTGAAGTTCAGTCCTGTAAGGCCTGTCTGAGTCCTGGGTTCTAAGTCCTCTTCTGGTTCTATGTTCTTCTATGTTCACTTAGAGTCCCATTAGATCAAAGTGCTGTGAAAATCTTAAATTGACATTTAAATGACAAATATTATTAGTATTGTTATTTTTATATTTTCTTATGGCTGATATTTTATGTCCTAATGCCCCATTCTGCTTTATTATATTCTGACTCCTAAGGAGATGGGACAGAAATTATTAACCGCATGGTATAGATGAGAAAATTGAGGTCCAAGGAAATAAAATGATTTGTATAAGAATGAGGTAATGAGGATCAGAACCCAGATCTCTGTTGGCTCTTTCCAGTAAATATTTAACGAATAGATAGTTGTGGCTAGGTAGCTGCAAATAAGTTATGGAGAGAGAGCTGGGCTTGGAGACAGGAAGATCTGAGTTCAAATCCAATCTCAGATATTTATCAGCTTTGTAATCTTGGCCAAATTGCTTAACCTCTATCTGACTTATTTTCCTCATCTACAAAATGAGGATAATATCACTCTGGCAGCAGGTGGAAAAGTAGATAGAATCAGGAAGACTCATCTTCATGAGTTCAAATCCATCCTCAAACCCTTACTAGCTGTGTGACTCTGGATACGTCACTAAATCCTATTGGCCTCAAGTTTCCTCATCTGTAAAATGAACTGGAGGAGGAAATAGCAAACCACTCTGGCCACTTTGGCGGGGAAAACCCCAAATAGGATCATGAAGAGTCGAACACAACTGAAAAATAACTAAATAAAAAATATCACTTACCTCCCAGGGTTGTTGTAAGAATTGAATGAATTTATATATAGATATATACATGTGTATATAAAGTACTTCACAAACTGTAAAGTATTATATAAATGCCAACTATTATTATTATTATTATTATTATTATTATTATTATTATTATTATTATTACCTAGTGGTGGGGTGGTGGGACTTCAGCTGGGCTTTGAAGGATGTGAGAGATTTCAATAGGAATATATATATATATATATATATATATATACATACACATATTTGAGCGTCACAATAATTCTGAGATATCCCTGCTATTCTCGTCCCCATTTTACAGATCAGAAAGCTGAGGCTCAGTAAGGTGATGTGACTTGCCCACGAACTTGCTGGGAAATATCTCAGACGAGGTTTGAACTCCTATCTCTTGACTCCAGGCCCAGGGCTCCCTGTTCTGAGGGTGGCCTTGTCCTTGTTAGTTTTTTTTTTTTTTTTACTACTAAAGGACCTCCTTGGGCTTGGAACAGGGGGAGCTCTGCTTCCCCAGATATAAAGAGAGAGTTGGGGACGCTCTAGTGACCCGGCAGAGAAGGGCAGAGGAAGAGGTGTCTACACTGCCACACACACACACACACACACACACACACACACACACACACACACACACACACACAGAAAGGGAGCAGGACAGACTGACTCGTGGACAGAAAGCCTGGCGGGCAGGCAGACAGAAAGAGACAGCCCAGGGTTAGGGGGAGCTGGAGGGGAGGGAGAATGTTTGGGGATTTTACAGATGTGGAAAACGGGTGGGAGAGGAGGGGGAGAGCTTGTTTGGGCTGATGGATGGGGTGGGAGAAGATGTGCTGGGTGAATGGTTGCAGGCTGTGGGGTGAGAGAACGTCCGGTGGGAAGCCTGAGAGAGTGGGAAAGATTTTGACACTCCCTCCTTTCTGCGTCCCCGGCCCCCCACAGCCCCCCACGGCCGGCCCGCAGCCGAGGTAGGTGGGGCCAGAGGAGGACAGGCCGGCCATGTGTGAGCCCAATGCGGGTGGGAACGGAAGAAAGCAGCGTTGGGGAGGAGGGGGTGTTATTTTCCCCCTCTTGTGCTCCTGCGTCTTCTCCATCAGCTTCCCCTCTCTCTCCCTTCACAGCCGTTTCCAATTCTCCTTCTCAGTTTCCCAGGCTCTCCTGAGTCAGTGCAGCCCACGTTCAGGCCCCCCCAACCTCCCCAAAGTCTGGGGATTCCACCTCATTTCATTCAATCCATCCATTAGGTCTTATGTGCCTACTGTGTGCAAGGCCAGGTGCTGGGGATGGATACAAAGGTGAGAAGCGACCGGTCCCTTGCTCACAACGAGCTGACAAACTAAGGAAGGCGGAGACATTCACGTAGCTCTAAAATTCAGTAAATAATGGCACTGGGGGATGGGAGAGATCCAATGCAGAGGGGTGTCGGAGGTCTGAGGGGAGAAGCAGCACTTTTCTAGGAGGGGAGCCAGGCATCGGGGAGGATATTGGGAAGGAGATAGCACCTGAACTGAGCACCTCAGCTAGGGGAGAGGTCCGGAGACGGAGTTGTGCATGGAGAGCATCCCAGGTAGGAAAATGCCTAGACAGGGGAACGCCTAGTAGGGGTTCCCACAACATGGCACTAGCCTCCTCTCATACTAGAAGCATCGTGGTTCTCCTCAAGCTGGACCACACACACACACACACACACACACACACACACACACACACACACACACAATCTGATTCCGTACCTTCTCTTGCTGTCCTCTCTCGTGTCCTCCCTGCTCCTCCGTGGGGTCCCACAGTCTGTCCATCAAAGTCCCCCACCTCAGAAACACATTCCCTCCTCATCTCAATATCTTCCCCTTCCTCCTAGGTCCATCGGGCGTGCTGGCTCTCCAAAATGCCACTCTTGATTCTTGCTCCCATCTTCCCAGCTAAAAATGATCCCTCTTGACTTATGAGAAAGAACATATCCACATCCAGAGAAAGAACTGTGAGAGCAGAAATGCAGGAGAAAAACATGATTGATCACATGGGTGATATGATCGGGGATGTAGACCTCTAACTGATCATTCTATTGCAAATATTAATAATATGGAAAGAGGTCTGGATCAAGGACACATGTAAAACCCAGTGGAAATGTTCATCAGTTCCAGGAGAGGGGTGGGAGGAGGGGAGGGAAAGAACATGAGTCATGTAACCATGAGAAAATATTCTTAATTAATTAATTAAATGATTAAAAAAAACAATCCCTCTTTTCTTGAATCCCCCTCTCTATTTGTTGAGAGTAACCACATCTTTCCAACTCCCTAGGTTCCTAACCTCATAGTCATCCTCCAATTCTCCCTCTTCCTCACTCCAGGTGTCCAATCAGTTGGTGACTCCCCAGTTCTAATTCCACAATATCTCCTGCCCCTGACCCCTGCTGCTCTCCACTCACTTCTCCCTTGGATCCTTGCAGTGATCTCTTCCCTGTTCTCTCTCTCTCTCTCTCTCTCTCTCTCTCTCTCTCTCTCTCTCTCTCCTCTTGCCACAGTCACCTTCCTAGGGTCCAGATCTGACTGTGTCACTCTCCCTTGGAAAAGGAGAAAAGAAGGAAATGTAAGCATTTATGTACATTTATCAAGCACCTACTATGTGCCAGGCACTGTGCCAAGTACTTTTTGCAATTAATATCCTATTTGATCCTCATTACTGACTTGAAAAGCAACTGTTATTGTGATGATCCCTATTTTACAGTTAAGGAAACTGAGGCAAAAAGAGGTTAAATCAATCTGCCCAAAGTCACATATCTAGGAAGTGTTGAAAGCCGGATTTGAACTCATCTTCCTATCTCCAAGCTCTATCTCCTGTACCTCCTTATTGCATCTCGTGGCTCTTACAGGCTCCCTATTACCTCCAGGATCAAATATAAACTCCTCTGTCTGGCATTTAAAGCTCACTACATTTAAGGCCACCTTTCCAGTTCTCTCCCTTTTACACATTCCATGGGCCAGTCTAATCAGCCTACTTACATGACTTACAGGACATCTCCTCACTTTTGCAAGGCTGTGGCCCCCATGCCTAAGAAGCCCTCCCTCCATTCCTCTGCCTCTTAGAATTCCTGGCTCCCTCCACAGATCAGTTGTGCCTATGTGAGGCCCATCCTGGGCCCCAAAATTACTTACCACCCTCCCATCCCTCAGACCTCACCTGCTGAAATTATTGTGTATCCTCTTTACATTCATGTTCTCATTACTTATTGAGATTTTCCATTCAATAAATGGCAAAGTCCCCGAGGGCAGGATCTGTGTAATATCTTTGCATTCCTAGTGCTGAGCACATACCAGACTTTGATGGAGTTTCTGAACCAAAGTGGGTCAAAGCATGCCTGAAGCTAGAAAGGTGAGTTAGAGCCAAATTGAGCTGGATTTTGAATGTCAACCAAGAAAGTCTGGATTTGCTCCTTTGGGCAATAAGAGCCTGTGATAGGGTTCGGAGCAGATGGGGGTAGGGTGAGGGGATTGAGGGGCAAAGATGTCATCAAGACTGTGAATGAAGAAGAAGAAGCCCCAATTCCATTGGGCTGTGCCATTTCCTCCTGCCTGGAAGGAATGTAGACTCTGCTCCTAGCAGGTGGCTGAGGGGCTCCTCTCTTTCTCAGACCCCTGGCCCCTGATGTGGGATCTGGAGCCAGAAGAAGCTTCAGAGGGTATCTCTAGTCCAGTCCAGCTCTCTTGGATAAGTATCCTTAGTGCAGCCTCCTTCCAATTTGTTCAAAGATGTCCAGCTCCCAAACATACAATTTAGATCATCAGAGATGGAACTTAGAGGTCAGCTAAGGAAGAATTTGGGGACTGTAGGATGGAAGGGACTTGCCCAAAGTCACTAGCTCTGGCCTGAATCTTCAGTCTCCAAATAGAAGGCTTTGGCCCCAAGGGGTGGGTAATTACTTCCAGATCTATCACTGTGGCACAGTCCTGGATCTTATCACAGCCACCTCCCAGACTCAAACCCAACTCTACTCACTTCATCACCTGGAGGGGGTAGGGTGTGGGGATAGCAGGGAGAACTGGGGGGAAAGCATTGGGCCTGACCCAAGAGAAGACCAAAGCAGGCACAGCTGGGTGGATATGGTTTTGGCCAACAGAACTGAAGACTAACCCAAGCTGAGGAGAAGCAGAGTTATGATCCAGCCTGGACGGTGCATTCCCCCTCTGACCAACGCCCGTAGTGCCGATTCTCCCTGAGAGCAGAGGCTTCCTTTGTCTCTTCCTCCAGGGGCCTTTAGACCTAAATGACCGATAGGTTGGGTGTGACCCTTGCTCAAGGACACAGAGAGCCTCAGGACCTGCAAAAACAGACCAACAAATTGGGACAGACTTTTGGGAAATGTTTACTTCCTCAGTGGCCTCTATTTGCTGCTCAAAGGTCTCTCAGCCTCAACCTCATTTAAGAGAAACCAGGACCACCATGGGTTGGGATGGCCAGGGTATGTGTCCACGTGGCCATAGTCCCAGCTCTCTCAGTCTGAGCTGGTCAACAGCTGTGGGAAGGGCCTCCATATGGAGAGGCCAGGGATAGTTTACAGGTCTCCTGGTGAGCCCTGGGAGACTGAAGGGAAAGAGAGGCTGGGAAGCAGGCCCAAGGGTGTAGGCTGGAATTGTGTTTGGAAATTGTCAGTACAAAAAAGGGGACTTTCTTTTTAATTAGTGGGGCTTATAAGAACAGTATATCTACAGAGCTCTGGAGGAAAGGCAGTCAGCTTTTGTCCCAACCCCGTTGTATGACCTTGGACAAGTCCCTTCCTCATTCTGGTTTTCAATTTTCTTCTCTTTAACATAAGGGAGTTACACTAGAGTAGAGAACTGTAACTTTTTGTGTTCTGAACCTTTCTGGCAGGCTAGTGAAATCCAGAAACCCCTTCTTGGGATTGTGCTTTACATGTATACAATAAAATATACATGATTACAAAGGAAATTCTTATATTTAAATATTATATTTAGACATGATGAAATATATTGTATATATTTACATATATATTATCATCTTTAAATATAATTGACTAAAAATTTTTTTTAAGTTTACTGACACCAGGTTAAATATCCCTGTACTGGATGTCACTAAGATTCAATGTTCCAAGGTGCTATTCTGCTTTAGTGTTCTGTGTTCTAAGGTCCTTTCCAGTTCTGACAGTCAATATTCCAAGATCTCTTCTAGCTCTTGACATTCCATGTTCTAAAATCCCTCCCAGCTCTGTCATTCTGTATTCTAAGGTCCCTCCCAGCTCTGACATTCTCTGTTCTAAGGTCTCTCCCAGCTCTGACATTCTGTGTTCTAAGCTCCATCCCAGCTCTGACATTCTGTGTTCTAAAATCCCTCCCAGCTCTGTCATTCTGTATTCTAAGGTCTCTCCCAGCTCTGACATTCTGTGTTCTAAGATCTCTCCCAGCTCTGACATTCTGTGTTCTAAGCTCCCTCCCAGCTCTGACATTCTGTGTTCTAAAGGCTCTCTCAGCTCTGACATTCTGTGTTCTAAGCTCCCTCCCAGCTCTGACATTCAGTGTTCTAAGATCTCTCCCAGCTCTGACATTCTGTGTTCTAAGCTCCATCCCAGCTCTGACATTCTGTGTTCTAAGGTCTCTCCCAGCTCTGATATTCTATGTTCTAAGATTCCTTTTAGTTCTGTCATTTTACATTCTAACTCCCTTTGAAGCTCTGCCATTTTGGTATTTCGGTCTGAGCTAACATTATTGATTTTCTTTTGTTTGGAGCAAGCCTCCAGCTTAGTGGGGAGGAGCAGGGTATGTGAGGGGAGAGAAGATTTGAGCGGTGGGAGGAGGCTACTTGGAATTCATTCCTGGCTCTGAATCCTTAGCTGTGACCCGGGGTGGGGCTGCTGGAGACAGTGAGTCAGGGTCCTGGAGCCCCTTCAGGTCCCAGTCTGGGGGAGGGGTGTGAAGGAATGTGGGTAAGGGAAAAGGACCAGAAACCTAGGCTGGAAGAATGAATGGGGTGGGGGAGGGAGGGGAGGCGTGGAGGGGGCTTCTGAGAATATCCCCTGTCCTGTTGATGGAGCCCTCTCAAAATAAACAACCCATCAAATCACACACCATAAAATCATTGAATCTGGGAGCTGGGAAGCACTTCAGAGAGCATCTAGCCTAATCTCCATGCAGTGTAGGAATGCCCTCTCTATAGTATCCCTCCCTGACAGTGAGTCATTTAGCTTTTGATTGAATACCTCCAGTAACATGCATCTCATTCCCTCTGTAAGCATCCCATTTCATAGCAGGAAAGCTCTGAGTGTCAGAGAGTTCTTCCTTGTCATTGAACCCAAAGTGACTTCCTCGGATTCCTTTCCCATTCCATTCCCAATCCCACTGGTTCTAATTCTTGGGCCAAGCGGAACAAGTCTAATCCCTTTTCCCTGTGCTAACCCTTCACATCTTTAAAGAAAGCGATCCTGCCTCACCTTCTCCAAAGAAACATCCCAAGTTCCTTCGATTAATTCTTATATGGCACGGAATCTCTTCCCATCTCCAATCTGTTCCCTCCCCCCCACTCTGGACACACTCTAATGTAATGTGTCCTTTCAGAAATGTGGCTCCAGAGCCATCTGCCTTTGCAGCCATTCATGTCCCCTTGGCCTAACCATCTTACCAAATGCATATGGTGCTGGGGAAGGAGCCTGGGCCTGGGAGCTGGAAGGCCCAAGCTTAATCCTCCAATATTCTCCCTCCTTTCTCCCTTCTGTATAGCTCTGTATGCCTTGGAGGCAGCTAGAGTGACTCAGTGGATAGAGTGCTGGGTCCAGAATTCAAATTTGAACTCAGATATTTCCCAACTGTGTGACCCTGGGCAAGTCACTTAACCTCTGATTGCCTGACAAAAGGACCCATTGGATCCACTGGAGAAGGATACAACAAACCACTCCAGTATCCTTGCCAAGAAAACCACATGGATATAGTCCACAGTATCACAAAGAGTCACACATACCCTTCTATGGTACCAAAAATATGTTTTCATCCTCAGATGACTAGAGCATCAAAGGAATATATAAGAATGACGGCTAGCTAGCCAACTGGATAGAGTGCTTTGCCTGGAATCAGAAGACATGAATTCAAATCTAGCTTCAGATGCTTCCTAGCTGTGTCTCTGGGCAAGTTGCTCAACCCTTACCAGCCTCAGTTTCCTAAAATGAGGATAATAATAGCACCCACCTCACAGGATTGTTGTGAGGTAATATTTGTAAAGTACTTGGCCAGTCTTAAAGGACTAGATAAATACCAGCTATGATTCTCATAAGAACTCATCTAAGTAGCTTCTTAAGGTAGATAAAGCTCTGGGTGAAGAGTAACCCTTTAGGGGAAGCGAGACAAAGACTGTTATCCCATTTTACAGATAAGGAAACTCAGAGGAGGGGAAGAGCTTCGCCCAAGGCGACACGGCTCCCTGGGGAACTAGCTCACTGATATACTTAGTTTAATTCTTGCTCAGGGATACAGGTAGAAAGTAACCTCTGGAGCTCCCACTGCAGATGTCTGGGAAAGAGAAGGGAGCCCCCAAAGAGAAGGGAAAGCCAAGCCAAGTCTTTTGTTTTAAGTCCATTTCTCTTTTCTCGATGCCATCTCTGCCTCTGAGCAGAAGGGAGATGAGAGTTTCTCGGCCCTGTGCTCTCCTTTTCCAATAGCATCTAAATCACTGGAGAATGATAACCGAGTGAGGCTAATGGCCATAAAATGGATTTATTAGGCCTGGGTTATCTGCCCCGAGGAGGAGAGAACATGGCCCCGGCCTCTGCCGTGGTGCCGCTGCTGACAGGCCGCGGCAGAGCTCAAATATGGCATTACACTGAGCAGGCCTGGCCTGGTCAGAAGCCAGAGATGAACACTTACTTTATTCTGTCAGGGCAGAGCCTAATGGGCGACCAGACTTGGGGCTGACCACTGGTCAAACTCTGGAGCTAGAATCACAGAGCGGGAGAATCTTAGAACTTGAGGATCCTAGGATGCTAGATAATGACAGGATTTGAGGGCAATGGACATTTTTTCCCCCTTAATCCTCACCTTCCATCTTAGAATCAGTACTGAATATTGGTTCTAAGGCCAAAGAGCAGTAAGAGTTAGGCAATGGGGAATTAAGTGACTTGTCCAGAGTCACGTGGCTAAGAAGTGTCTGAGACCAAATTTGAACCCAGGACTCTGGATCTGACTCCCAATCTACTGAGCCACCCCCACAACAGGCTCTTAAGATCATTGATATATAGAATCTGAATTTCAGGGCTGGAAGGAAACTTAGCAAGAGAATAGAAGCACTGGAAGGAACCTTAGAACATAGATTTAGAATAGTCTGTCAGAGCTGGAAGGGACATTAGAACCTGAAATGTGAGAGCAGGAAGGAACAAAGACCATTATTAGGACATAGAATTTCAGAGCTTCCAGGACAACATGGAATGTTAAAACTGGAAGAGGTCTTAAAATGTAGGATATTAGAATATAGAATGTTAGAGCTGGAAGGGACATTAGAACCTGAAATGTGAGAGCAAGAAGGAACAAAGACCATTATTAGGACATAGAATTTCAGAGCTTCCAGGAGAACATGGAATGTTAGAGCTGGAAGGAGTCTTAGAATGTTGGATGTTAGAATATAGAATGTCAGAGCTGGAAGGGATATTAGAACCTGAAATATGAGAGCAGGATGGAACAAAGACCATTATTATTAGGACACAGAATTTCAGAGCTTTGTTTATTTATTTTTAATTTCAGAACTTTAAGGAGAACATGGAACATTAGAGCTGGAAGGGGTCTTAGAATGTAGGATGTTAGAATATAGCTGGAAGGAATGTTGGAATATAGAATATAGATAGACTATAGATGTTAGAGATCTTAGAAAACAGAATTTCTGAGCTGGAAGCAGCCTTTAGAGCATATAATGTTAGAAATGGGAGAGGCCATAGAGCACATAGAGTGTCAGAGATAGAAAGGTCCTTGGAACATAGGAAGGAAGGAAACATTCTAATGACATATGTAACAATAAATCAACAGATCATATGTAACAATAGGTAACATAATATATTATGATGATATATAATAATACATATTATATTATGTTATAATAATGTAGCTTCTGCAAGAAAAAAGACCAAAATTTTAAAAAATAATATAAATATAACTAACTATATTCCAGGCACGGCACTATACACTTTACACCTGTTATCTCATTTAATCCTCACAACAATCCCTGGAGGTAGGTGCTATTATTATTATTATTATTATTATTATTATTATTATTATTATTATTAACCTCATTTTACAGATGAGAACACTGAGGCTGGACAGAGGAGGTTAAATCAGCTAGTCAGAAGGTAGATTTGATCCGAGATCATCCTGACTGCGGGCCCAGCTGCATCCAGCCAACTATCACAGAAAAGCAGAGATCAGAGCTCTTTAGAGGCTATTAACCTACCCTCACTCATCTGACAGATGAAGAAAAGGAGGGTCAAGATGGGGAGGGAGGGGAACCCAGTGAGTCAATAGCAGAGCTGGGAGTAGAACTTAGGTCTCTTCCAGGAAAGTGCTTTGTTGCCTGTGGAGCTACAAAAATGGGATCTCCTCCTCCTCTTCCTCCTCCTCCTCCTCATTCCCCGTCTAATACTCTTTCTGCAGAACTACATGGCTTCTCCTCCCCATCCGTGTCCTCCGGGCTGCCGAGGGAGATCTCGGCCCGGCCTCGATGTCTGGGTCATAGCAGGCCTGGGCTTTGTAACATGACAGCTCGTCCCTGGGAGAATTGGGGAATAACAAACCTAGGTCTGATTCTCCTTCCTCCTCAGCCCCCTCTTTTTTATTCTTCCGGGCATTGCTCAGTTTTTCCCTCGGGTCTTATCTGTCTGATCCCAGCCTTTCCCACCAAACTAATCTCTAGGTTCCAGTTTCTTGCCTCTTTCTTTTCTCCCTGACTACAAATGCTTGTGACTGTGTCCGAATAGGTCATATTTGTGGCTTCTTTGAGAGAAAAATGGCCACATTAAAAATATATGTAAATTATTTTATGTTTTTTATTATTTTATTTATTTTATATATATGCATGTAAATAATTGTATTATTTTATTTATAAGTAAAATATTTAAACACATTCCTTGGAACAGCAAGGTGCCTGTGCGAGGAGTCCAAGGATTGGGATTTTCCATCTAAAGACTCGAGTTTGAATTCTCTCTCTGACAGTCAGCTGTGATCCCTCAGATAAGCTTCTTTCTTAACGTCTTCAAGTTGCAGTTTTCTCATCAATGCCATGAGAATTATACTCACAGGGTTGTTTAAGTTCTTCTTGAGATAATACAGAAACAAACATGAATACCCTTTGTGGCTGGATGGTGCATTCATAAATCACTTGTCTACAGAGGGTCCCAAAAGCCTCAGTGCTGTTTTAATTTTTTTGTGTGTGCCATGTCTATAAGTTTCATTTAAAGAATTGAATTAAAAACTAATCATACAGGAATATTTTTATTAACAGGCTTAAAAAGTTTTGTTCCCCTATTAAATGAAAGTACATGAGCAACATCTTCCATCAGAGACCATCTTTAAAAAAGTAAAACTGCAATGTTCTACAGTAGATTAAAGTAGAATAACTTTAAACTATTAAACCTTAAAACTGCTCTAAAACTTCTTGTGACACTGTTTATCCCTTTATGTTCACATATATGGTTCTATAGATAGGGGATACACTGCTTCTTCAGAGCCATATTGGGGGAATCAAGAAGAGATGAGCAGTTTGGAGGAGAGAGAAGGGCATGGGATCTGGAATCAGAAGCAGGAGTGTGCTGGAGGCAGCTCCTACAGACGGGCACATGAGAGGGAATTGTTAAATCTTCATTTTAAGGGCAGATTTAGAGATGGGAGGTCCTGGATTCAAATCTGCCCTCCTATGCCTCCTAGCTGGGCAAATCACTTAATCCTCCATTGCCTACTTCTTACTGCTCTTCAGCCTTGGAACCAATATGTAAGACATAAAGTAATGGTTTAAAAAAATTTTTTTCCTCATTGTGAGTATGTGAAGCTGACAAATGTTACAAATCAGGGTTTGATTTATAGTTTTGTTGTTTAGCTAGTAGTAGGCAAAATGTTAGTAATGTAGATTTGACTTAAAAGTATGTCAAGTGTGCATCCTGCCCCCCTCCCAAGCTGGTTGTTAAACATTTACCAGCACACCCCTGGAGAAAACTGGTGTTTATATTTCAGTTCTAATCCTTATTAGCTGTCCCAGACAGCTCGAGTTCTTTCCAGCAATCATAGTCCATGTTCAAAGTTTTCTTCCAGCTCCAAAATTCAGATTCTAGCACATTCTCTAATTCTGGGGAAGTCTATCTTTCTAAAAAGCACGGCATGAAAGAAGACATGTGAGACACCCCCCCTTTGCAGAATGGGGAGGTCCCCAAGTGTGGCATATTGCATTTCTTGTCAAACTTTTTAAATTGATCACTTTACTGACTTTTCCCCTCTTCTTTTTTCTTTATTTTGTCTTCAAAAAATACTATTTGTTATATGAGATGGTTCTCTGGGAATGGGAGTGGGAAGGGTACTGGAAAAAACTATTGTGATGGAGAAAATGCAAAAGGCATCAATAAAAGCATTTAAAAAAGAAAGTCTACCATTCGAGAATTCAAATTCCTTTATGTAGGATATTGTATATTATATACTCCCTATATGATGCAATATATATGGTATTTATATAGCTATTTATAGTAATTATACAGAACATTGTGATTCTAGATACTATAGATACTCTACTATATAAAACATATAGTAACTATATATACTACAGAGTAATTATATATGTAGACCATATATAGTAACTTTATAATTCTCTATACCATAATTATGTAGGATATTATGACCCTCAAAATCTAAGATTCTAAGACTCTGGGATTCTAACTTCAGAGTTTTATCAAGGCCCAGCTCAGGCCATTTCCACATTAAGCTCTCCCTTGACAGCTCTGGATTCTTACAAGAAGAGCTGGACCAGCTGATCTCTAAAGCTCTTCCACTCTGATGTGCTGCTATTCTGTTTTAAGGACCTCTTTAGTCCTTAACCTTATAAATCTATGAAAATCAGCCCCCCCCTCTTTCTCCTCTCTCTGGCTCTCTCTCTCTCTCTCTCTCTCTCTCTCTCTCTCTCTCTCTCTCTCTCTTTCTCTCTTTCTCTCTTTTCTCTTTCTCTCTCCTCTCTCTCCTCTCTCTCTCTGTTTCTCTCTGTCTCTCTATCTCCTCTCTCTGTCTCTGTCTCTCTCCTCTGTGTGTGTCTCTCTCCTTTTCTCCTCTCCTCTCCCTCTCTTGTTTTCTTCTCTCCTCTCTCTTCCCACCTTTCTTCTTTTTTATTCTCTCTCCTCCTTTTCTCCTCTCCTTTTCTCTCTCTCTCTCTCTCTCTCTCTCCCTCTCTCTCCCTATTTCCTCCTTTCTCTCATTCTCCAATATCTTACAGACATCTTTGTCTCTTCTCTCTCTTTCACTTAAATTCCAATCACCAAATCTGGTCATTTCTTCTCCAAATTGTCCCTATCCTTCAGCACCCTGATACAAACGGCACTTCTTCCAGGAAACCTCCCTAGACGGTTCCAACTCTACTTTTATCCTAGTGCCCATTTCTGTTGCTTTTTTAAGGTTTACAAAATGTTTGCCACAAAAACAACTCTATGAGGTCATGACAGTGAATATTAATAGCCTCTATTTTGCAGATGAGGTCATTGAGGTTTGGAGATGTGAAGGAACTCACCCACAGTCATACGCCTAGAAATAGGGAATGTTTAGTGAAGAGAAGACTTTGGATGGAGGGAGAGATCCTGGTGGAGAGAAGGGCAGGATAATTGTTCTCCAGTATCTGAAGTTGTCTTGTGAAAGAGATCAGACTGGCTCTGCTTGTCCTCCTAGGCCCAACAGGGTAGGAGGTAGAAAGGAAGATTTAAGTTAAGTTTTAGGAATAAATTCCTAATAATTAGAGCTGTCCAAATGTAGCAGAAGCCTTAGGCAGAGGTGATGGGTTCTTACCTGCTAGAGGTCCCCAAGTAAAGGCAGGATACCCTTATTAGAGGACTCTTATTCAGGCCCCAGTTAGACTAGCCAGCCTCTGAAGATCTTTCCAGCTCTGAGGTTCTGTGACTCTCAAAGTGTCAGTGGCATGATTTGAACCCAAGATTCATTCCACTCCATCTTGTCCACTGATTTTTCCCTTCACTGACTTCCTCTAGCACTCGTCTGATCCCCTTGCTTTTTTTTTTAAAACCCTTATTTTTCTTTCATCTTTGAATCAATACTGAATATTGGTTCCAAGACAGAAGAGCAGTAAGGAGTAGGCAATGGGGGTCAAGTGACTTGCCCAGAGTCACACAGTTAGGAAGTGTCTGAGGACAGATTTGAACCTAAGACCTCCCATCTCTAGGCCTTCAATCTGCTGAACCACCCAGCTGCAACTTGCCCCCTGCCCCCTTGCATTTTGATTCTAAAAAGTCAGAAGCAGAAAGAGTGCTCTGCTTGGTATTAGGAAAGTCAAGGTTCAAGGCCTGCCTCTGATCATTGTAACCTGAATAGTTGTGTGACCATGGGTTAAATCTTCTGGCCTCCAATGGCCCCCTTCCTAAAATGGGAATAATAACTTTAGCACAGTGCCTGGCACCCAGAAAGCATTTAACACATGCATGCTGATTGATTCCCTCTCAGGCTAGTCTGAAAAACAAGATGGCAATAGCAATCTTTCCCATTTCTACATTTGCAACACATTTTCTTCCCAATAGTGCAGAGCTGTTATAAGAATGAATGAATGAATGAATGAATGAATGAATAAATAAATATTACCTATGAATGAAAGTTGTCTTCTCGCCAAATAAGCCCACGTTCTCCCTTCTAACTCCCAGACCCCAGCCCATTTGGAGGCACTTCCTCTAGGACCCTGGCCAGTTGTTCCTGTTGTTTGATCATATCTAACGCTTCATGATCCCTTTTTAGGATTTTCTTGGCAAAGATACTGGAATAGGTTGCTGTTTTCCAATTCATTTTATAAAGAAGGAAATGGAGGCAAACAGGGTGAAGTGACTTGTCCAAGGTCACCCAGCTAGTAAGTGCCTGAGGCCAGATTTGAACTTAGAAAGACAAATCTTCCAGACTCCAGGCACTGTGCTCTATGCACTTGCACCACCTAGCTGCCTCCTGTTCTAATTTCCTGGAGTTCACTTATCTCTGAACCCTAGGAAAGTAAATCCCCCAAGGGTAGGGACTCTCCTAATTTCTTCTTTTCATCTCTAGGGCCTGGCACTGGATAGGAACATAATACAGGCTAATTGAATTAAATTGAATTGACTCAATGAATCCCCACTGACTTGAACTGAACGGCAAGAAGAGCTGGGAGGCCCTTTGGCGGCAGATGCTACATTTGCTTTGGCTGATCTTCAGGGCCCCGTCAAACAGGCCCCAGGGAGGACCAGAAACCCTTTGGATTGAAGGAACAAGTTTAACCACAGAAGGGATGATGGCTCGAAAGCACAAAGGAGCCAAGTAAAGGTTTTTGGGGAGGATGAGGGAGAAATGGGCTTATTAGGAGGATGAGGCGAGTAGACAATGGCATGGAAACAAAGAACACGAGCTTGGACAGACTTTGAGAGAGAGCGGAAGATAGAAGGCTCTAGTGTGCCATGGTCCAGGGGGCACAAAGTTTGGATACAACTGAATGAATGAACAACAGCCAAGGGAAGGAAGCAGCCAATAGACAGAGGTTGATTGAATATTGGTGAAAGCGAAGGGATATAGATGGGGACAATCTGCTGGAGAAAAAGGGATTCCACATGGACGGGAGTTTGCGTTGACAAGGAGAAAGGCCACCTCATTATGTAGGATGGGTGAAGGAGGAGATAGCGGTAGAAGTTGTCTATCTGGGTGATAGAAGATAAGGAGGAGAGAAGAGAGAACTCTTCATGAATGGCCTTCATTTTTTTTTTAGTGAAATTTGAGATGAAGTTCTAAACTGAGAGGGTGAGAAGAAGGGAGCTAAATTGATGAAGTATGCAAAGGTTTAGAAGAGTCATTGGGGTAAGTGAGAAAGTAGCCAATTAGTGAAGTACCAAACAATTAGGGCAGCTGGGTGGTGCAGGGAATAGAGTGCCAAGTCTGAGTTTAAACCAGGTCTCAGATACTAGCTCGGTGACTTTAAGCAAGTCACTTAATCCTGTTTGCCTCAGTTTCCTCATCTGGCAACTGAGCTGGAATAGGAAATAGCAAATCACTCCAGTATCTCTGCCAAGAAAACCCCAAATGGGATCACAAAAAAGCCAAAAAACTGCCCCAAAACAAACCAAAAGATTGCCTTGCTGCAGGGAGAGCCTAGTTGAGATATGAAGTATACATTTATGGTAGATCCAGTTAGCACAGTTTTGTGATTTCATCCAGGCAGTGTGAGAGTAGGAAATAAAAGGCAGTAGATGGTGGGAGATCTCCAGGGCTATGGCTTGGCAGGGCAGGATCAGTGACAGGAGAAGTATTCAAGAGAAGAAGATAATATAAAGTTGAATTGATTCACTAAGAGAGGGAGTATAGGGAAGAGAGTGTAGCCAGTACAGAGTTGATAGCCTAGGAGAGAACTGAGGGGTTGAAGTTTAGGAGGTCTCTGTAGGTTCGTCATTGCAAGGTAGAGGGGGAAAAGGGGAACAATATCACATTGTGACTAGAGAAAGGAATTTCAGCATTCCTAAATATGGAAGTGGAGCATTTGTGGGTGATAGAAAGATCATGAGTCTCTGGGCCATCTCTGGGCATAGCTTGCTTGGTAAAGAACTGGAAAGGCGTTTGAAGGGGTACCGGTGTGTTTGCTTGAAGTCTCCTCGTGTGTGAGCAAAAATTGGAAAAGCACTAAATTCACTGAGGAAGAAAGAGTGCCCTGGAGGTCAGGAGATAATAGCTACCAAATTTTGATTGGATGGTAGATATGGATTGATTGACCTTTGAAGGAGGAAGGGTTACTGAGTCAAGGAAGGGGCCAGAGAGAGGCCATGGAGAGCAATCCTTCCCCTTGGCCAGTGAGGCAAGGAATGAGTGAAAGTGTAATAAAAAAAAGGGAGGAATGGCAAAAAGGTTGGGTCATCAGGATGGAGTCTGTCTCCTTGAGGACAAGAAAAATGACAGGAATGAGAGAAGGTAAGATTTAAGATGAAAACAAGTTTCCTTAGGGAGTATTTTTCCCAGGGACCACAGTGGAGTGGACCTTTAGAGTGAGACATTGCAGAGAAGGGCATATTGGGTGGAAGGAAATGGAAATAAGGGAGTAGACGGTGGGGATGAAGGATGGGGTTTGTATAATGATAGCAAGGTTTCAGAATCAGAGATGGGGAGGGCATGACCAGGTAGGAGTCTGTTAATCACTGAGGAATGAATCCAGGAGGTTTATTAACATCATTAAAAGTTTGGTCTCTGGGTGGTGTCCTCTCAGGGTGATGGGCAGGTCAGGGGAGAGGGCTAGTAGAGGAAACTGAGGAACAGCATTTCTGTCCTTTCCTTATAAGCCAGCCAGGCCAAGAGATCTGGCACACACTGAAAGGGCATCTTCTTTATTCTCTGCTAATGGAAAGAAGCCATGTCAGGAGATTGATGAGGACAGAAGAGTATCTCTTTAGCCCCCTATTATTTTCTTTTCTTTAAACCCTTATCTTCTGCTTTAAAATCAACACTAAGATATCAGTTCCAAGGAAGAAGAGCAGTAAGAGTTAAGCAATGAGGGTTGAGAGACTTGCCCAGGGTTGCACAATTAGGAAGTGTATGAGGCTAGATTTGAACTGAGGACCCCCTTTGGTTCTCTATCCACCAAGCTACCTAGCTGCCCTCCTCCATTACTTCCAAGGGTCCTTTCCTCCCACTCAGCCTTCCCAACTCACAAATGAGTTAGTTTAGCTGGTGAGTCTGGTAGGAAGGACACCCAGGCAGAGATGTGCAGAGGGCAGTTAGGATGGCAGTTAGGATGGGCAGAGATTGATAGCAGAGATCTAGATCTGGGAATCAATGCTATAGAGCAGATGAGTGAAGTCACTAAAGGAGAGAGTATAGAAAAAGAAGAGGAAAGTGCCAAGGACAGAACTTCGAGAGAGGAGAGGAATCCACAAGTGAGACTGAAGGGAAACAGTTGGGGAAGGAGAAGAAGGACTAGGAATGTATTTCACAGTTCCTACCCCTCAATGCCACCTTCCTTGTTAAGCTTGCTCCAGGAAGGACAATAATCATAGGGGTATTCTACATGGGTTTGGTTTTTGTCATTGTCTTGTCTGACTCCGTCACCTCATTTGGGATTTTCTTTTTTTTTTTTTCTTTTTTAGAAAAATTTTCCATGGTTACATGATTCATGTTCTTACTTTCCCCTTCACCCCACCAAACCCCCCATAGCCAAAGTGCATTGGTTTTAACATGTGTCATCAATCAAGACTTATTTACATATTATTGATAGTTGCACTGCTGTGGTCGTTTCGAGTCCACATCCCCAATCATGTCCACCTCAACCCATGTGTTTAAGCAGTTATTTTTCTTCTGTGTTTCCACTCCTGCAGTTCTTCCTCTGAACGTAGGCAGCGTTCTTTTCCATAAATCCCTCAGAATTGTCTTGGGTTATTGCATTGCTGCTAGTACAGAAGTCCAGTACATTTGATAACATTTACATTTACATTAAATTACATTTACCACAGCGTATCAGTCTCTGTGTACAATGTTCTTCTGGCTCTGCTCCTTTCACTCTGCATCAGTTCCTGGAGGTCTTTCCAGTTCACATGGAATTCCTCCAGTTTATTATTCCTTTGAGTACAATAGTATTCCATCACCAACATATACCACAATTTGTTCACCCATTCCCCAATTGAAGGGCAATCCTCGTTTTCCAGTTTTTTGCCACCACAAAGTGCGAGGTTATAAATATTTTTGTACAAGTCCTTTTATCTATGATCTCTTTGGGGTACAAACTCAGCAATGGTATGTCAAAGGGCAGGCAATCTTTTATCACTCTTTGGGCATAGTTCCAAATTGTCATTTAGGATTTTCTTGACAAAAATACTAGAGCGGTTTGCCTTTTCCTTTTCCAGCTAATTTTAAAGATGAGGAAACTGAGGCAAACAGTGTTAAATGACTTGTGCAGGGTCACATAGCTAGTAAGTATTTAGGCCAGATTTGAACTCTGGAAGATGTCTTCCTGCTTCTAGGGCCAGTGCTCTGTTCACTGTGTCACCCAGCTGCCCCAGGGGCCCAAGTATTGAGATGTAATAATAAAAATTTAAATATGTAAAGATTTTTAAATTTACAAACCTCTTTATATCTCATTTGAACCTTACAACAATCTGGTGAGGTAGGTAATACTCATTTATTTTAGCCCATTTTGCTCATGAAGAAACTGAGGTGCAGGAAAGTGACTGGTTTTGCCTATAGCCCCACAATGCATGCTGAAGACAGGATTTGATTACAGGTCTTCCCAAATCCCCATCCAGCACTTTGGGCCATGCCATAGAGCCCACCCCAGGCTCATTCTAGCTTCTGCCTTGGACCAGAGAAATTAGAACTGAAACAAACCTTGGACCCCTTTCGGTCAACCCCCTCCCCATCCTGTTTCTTTTAAACCCTTACCTTCTGTCCAAGTATCAATTCTAAGACAGAAGAGCAGCACTGACTGGGCAGTTGGGGTAAAGCGACTCATCCAGCTAGGAAATGTCCGAGGCCAGATTTGAACCTGGGTCCTCCTGACTCCAAGGCTGGATGGTCTCTCCATTGTGTGACCTAGCTGCCCCTCTCCATCCCATCTTTTTTTTTTTTAACCCTTTAACTTCTGTTTATTGGCTCCTTGGTGGAAGAGTGGTAAGGGTGGGCAATGGGGGTCAAGTGACTTGCCTAGGGTCACACAGCTGGGAAGTGTCTGAGGCCAGATTTGAACCTAGGACCTCCTGTCTCTAGGCCTGGCTCTCAATCCACTGAGCTACCCAGTTGCTCCTCCATCCCATCTTACAGATGGGGAAACCAAGGCACAGAAGAGTTAGAAGTAGCAGAGCCCAGGTCTCTCCGACTGCTCGTGCAACGCTCTTCCATGGCACCAGGCTGGACAGGACTGCGTCCCAGCTACTCATTAAAGTCTCACCCATCTTTCAAGGCTCAGCTCCAGTAGCTAGTTTAGCTGGAATGTGGAGTATGTGGAAGGGAGTAGTAGAGATAAGAATAGGAGGGCTGGAGCCAAAATGTGAACAGCCAGGGCTGCTGGAGGGAGTGCCCTGGCTCATGCCTCCATCCCGAGGAGAGGAGCCCCAGGCTTAGCCTCGGCTTCTCTCTGGAATGGTGGGGGACTCCTCACCCTTCAGCCGCCATGGCTGCCCTGGAGAAGGAAGCTTCTTCTCTGCCCTCTCTCATCACACGCCAACCGCCGTATTTTTATAGCCTGTGATTTATGGGAGATTCTTGTGAGCAGGGCTGGGGTTTTGCCTTCCTTTGCAACCTCAGTGCTTAATATAATGAAATGCTTATTGACTGACTCATTTCAGTTCTTGGGTAAAAAAAACTCTTAGCGAGGAAAAACCATCTGCCAGTGCAGGGGAGCAGGTCTGCAGTGTGTCGTCTCAGAGGGATCCCCGGGGCACTAAAACGGTCTGCTCGGTCAGTAGGGTGCTAGAGATGAGACTCGAACCCAGGACACCCACACCCTGACACCTCAGCTGCTGAGGACCCAGTAGAGAAAGTGGTCAACACCAAAGTGCTTGGAACTGAGTTTGACTGTTGAACTGAGTTGGAAAAAGATAACGTTTTGTCTGTGGAAATGAAGCATCACCATCTACTTTGCCGTGGCATGTAAAGAACATGGCATCTTTCCATCCAACTGGCCTCTGAGATTAGAATGTGAGTTCCCTGAGGGCAGGGCTGTCTTCTTTTTCTATGCATCCATAGTGCTTAACAGTGTTTTGCCCACTGAAAGTATTTAATAAATGCTTCCCGCCTCACCACTCCATTTTTTTTAACCCTTACCTTCCATCTTAGGGTCCATACTGTGCCTTGGTTCCAAGGCAGAAGAGTGGTAAAGGCTAGGCAATGAGGGTTAAGTGACTTACCCAGGGTCACACAGTTAAGAAGTATCTTAGGCTAGATTTGAACCTATGACCTCCTGTCTCTAGACCTGGCTCTCAATCTACCAAGCCACCTAGCTGCTCTTCTTCCCCCACTTCATTCATTCATTCATTCATTCATTCATTCATTCATTCATTCATATGTATACATACCAGTATCCTTTGCAATGTCCACCATTGACAAGTATGAGTTCAATCCCTTCTGAACTCCAGCACCACCAACAATGCACATAAATTGGGACTGTGGCTGCTGAAGAGAGAAGAGGCACCTTATGACACTCACCACCTCTACCGAACCAGCCTCAGTCACATTTCTGGCCTCTTCCTAGAATTGCAAAAGTGGGAGCTATTGGAGGAAAGTGGCCAATTGATGCCTGGGACTAGGAGTGTCTTTCACCATACAGCCTTCCTGACTATTCCCTTCTACCTTCTGATCCCTTGTATTGTGATCAACTGATACTGCTCCCATCATATGAATGGCAAAATCCTGCCTCCAGCCCCTCTAATACCAGTGACTCAGAGTCATTTTCTGTCTCTTCCCAGTGGTAAGTCTCCTCTCAACCCAAACCAGCTTAGCCTAGTGTGGCCCCACAGTCAGGGGACCTAAGTTAAAATCCTGCTTTTGATACTTACTGGTTATGTGTTCTTCGTCAAGTCATTGACTCCCCAGGTCTTAGTTTATTCATCTGTATGATGAGGGGGCTGGATTAGGTGACCCCTGTGGTCCCTTTGGTTCTAGATCTCTGATCCCAGCTTAAGGGCAACTTCTGTCCATCTCATCCCCTCTGTCCTCTAGCAGTCTCTGCTCCACACACTCCATCTTATCTGAAAGTCACCTTATCCCCTTGTCACTCTCTTCAGGGCTGACTCTTCATCTTTTTTTTTTTTTTTTTTGGTCCTGCTAACACACCAGGTGAAGAAGAGGAGTTATCACACTCTTCCTAAACTCTCCCTTGGCCATACTAGTGGCCTCTCCTCCTCTGAGTTTTTATTCATCCATTTATATCTCTAGCCAAATCCCAGTTTCTGTCTTCTACTATCTCCCCAAACATCCTCCCTCCTTTCTGCTGGTGTTCAGTGCTTGGCTCATTCTCCCTCTCCATCCTTTTAATTCATGTTCCTTTGAACATCCTGGCCTGTCAGTTCGCCAACCTCTTTAGCTCCCAGAGCCTGCTCCCCTCTACATTAGCCCTCCAGAGTGTTTAGACATCATAGACTTCACTGTCACACAAAACTGTTCTGTCTCCAAAATTCAATTCAATCGACATGTCTGTCTATCTGTCTATTTGCCAGTCTCTCGGTCTCTCTGCTTATTTATCTATCTGTCTGACCATCTGTTTGCCTACCTATGTATCCATGTACCTATGCATTTATGTATTTATGTATTTATCTATCCATCCATTTATCTGTCTATCTGTCTGTCAGTCAGTCTGCCCATTTGTCTATTTTTCTATCCGTCTGTCTGTCTATCTATCTATCTGTCTGTCTGTCTATCTGTCTATCTGTCTGTCTATCTATCTATCTATCTATCTATCTATCTGTCTGTCTGTCTGCCCATTTGTCTGTCTATCTATCTATCTTTCTATCTATCTATCTGTCTGTCTATCTATTTATCTATCTATTATCTATCTATTTATCTATCTGTCTGTCTGTCTGTCTATCTATCTGTCTGTCTGTCTATCTACCTATCCATCCATCTATATATCTATGTATCTATCTGTCTGTCTGTCTGTTTGTCTATCTGTCTGCCTATCTACCTATCCATCCATCCATCTATATATCTATGTATCTATGTATCTATCTGTCTGTCTGTCTGTCTATATGTCAATCTCTCTATCTACCTACTAAGTGCTTATTGCATGCAGAGTACTATACTCCATACGTATAGAATTCCTCTTTTCTCTCCAGGCTCAGAAAGGAGACTCCTTTATAGTATTAATCCACTGTCTGAACCCTTTCACTCATCCTTTCTTCTTTCCTCCATGACTCAAATTCTAGTTATCATTTCTTCACTCCCATAATAATGATGATGATGGCTGACATTGATAAAGACATCTTCTCCCTGCCTCCTGCTTTGGTCTATACCTGTGATTTCAATACTGTAGGCAAGTTCCCACTAATCTTCTTTACAGTGAATTATCCCAGAATGCTTTGGCCTGAAATACTAAGATGTTAAATTATTTTTCAGTGTCACAAGGCCAGTATGTATTAGAAGTGAGACTTGAATCCAGTTCTTTCTAGCTCTCCTTTCTATCCTTGGCCCTTTTGTGCATCCTCTCATAAGGAGTTCACAATTTACAAAATACTTTTCTTATAATTCTAGAAGTAAGTAGCATAAGGAATTCCCCCCACCCCCATTTTACAGTTAAGGAAAACAAGGCTCATAAAGGTCAAGTAAGTCACCTGGGGTCCCAAAGTTAGTAAGTATGGGAGCTGAAGACCCATCCCCTTTCTGCTCAAATAAATTGGCTGTCTCTTCTATTTCTTCAATCTCATCCTCCCTGTTCCTTCCTTTTAGCCTCCAAACATGCTTAGGTCTTCCCTTATCTTGAAAAAAATAAACAAATCATCTCTTAACTTTATCAGCCTCGCCAGCTATTACCGTGTACCTTCCTTACTACTAAATTCTTAGAAAGAAAGATACTTACTGTCATCACTGTCTCTCTACCCACTCATTCCTCTTTCTTTGCAGTTTAAGCAACCTCATTCTTAGGGGTCAAGAGGCAGAGGATGAACCAGCAAAGACAGAGAAGGGGGAGTCATATAGGTAGAAGAACCACCAAGAGAATGAAATAGTGTAGAAACTAAGGGAGGAGAGAGCATCCAGGCAGAGGGAGTTGTTACGGTATTTGGGGGGCTTGAGGAGAAGACTTGAAAAAGCTATTGCAAGAAATATGATAGAGTCAATTAAGGAAGATTTGGAGAATTGTCAGTGAAGTCCCCATTGAAACTGGACAGCATAATTGTAGTGAACCCAAATGGCACAACTGGGTAACATTCTCCCAACTCTTCCTATGTAGTAAGGGTCAGAAATGGGTTTTGAACCCACATCTTTCTGGCTCCAAATCTAAGTGGCTACCAAGATTGTGTGACCTGGATGTTCCCTTCCTGGGGGAGGTGATGGGGTCAATAATAATACTTCCATTTTCCCATGAGGGTCAAATCCCATCTCGGATACTTTCTAGCTGGGTGACTTTGAGTAAGTCACTTTCCTGCAACCTCAGTTTCCTCTTATTGTAAATGGGGGAATACTAGCCATGGTATTTACCTCTAAGAGTGGTGATGAGACAAATAATATTTCAGAGAACTTGGTAAGACTTAAGTTATCATATGTCCATTAAAACATCTTCATTTTTGTAATTTAATTCTTATCTCCAAAGTAGCCATGATGCAGTCAAAAGAGCCTGGAATATGAGTCCAAAGACCTTGGTTCAACACCTACTTCTGAAACTATGTATCTGTGTGACGTTGGACAAATCCATTCTCTTCTCTGACTTAGTTTCCTCACCTATAAAATAAGGTATCATAGAAAACTAGAATAAGAGATGAAAGGAGCCTTAGGAGACCACCAAGTCCAACCTCCTTATTTAATAAATGACAAACCAGAGATCCGAGAAATGACTCACCCAGGATCACACACATGGTAAGTATTGAGGCAGTATTTGAACCCATCTCCCTGACACCAAGCCCAGGCTTCTATACCCTTCAACCATCTAACTGCCCTAAGGGGATTAATCTAGAAGCTAGACTTTATAAAACCTCTAAGGTGTCTCCTTTTGGCTCTGGCAATTTATTGTTCTATGAAAAGCTAGCAGGAATTGGGGAGAATAACTCATTCTTACCAGCTACGTGACTTGTAATAGCCTTTCTGTAAACCTCAATTTCTTCATCTGTGAAATGGAAATAATCTCTTTTTTAAAATGTGAATAAATGGTGGTGGTGGTGGGGAAACCTTGTGCTATCTACCTCCTAGGATCATGAGGAAACTATTTTGTAAACCTTAAATTCTAGGATAAGCTTCATGGAGTAATAGACAGTCTAGGAGTCAAAAAGGCCTGGAATTAAGATTTAACCCCTGAAGGTTGTTGAAGCTCCAATGAGGTGATAGAGGGGAAAGTGTTTTCTAAATGTTCGAATGCCATATAAAGAGCCCTGGATTTGAGGGCAGTGTTTCAAATTTCAGCTCTATTATTTATTAGCGGTGTGGCCTTGATCAAACTCTTTTTATCCAGGCCTTCTGTAATTTTCTTCTGTAAAATAAGAGAGTTGGCTGGAACCAGCTCTCACCGGCTAGCAAGAGTCTGAAATCAGTAATAGCTACAAACCAGGGCTTGTCATTGTTTTACTGACTGTCCTGAAGAAAGTGATGGAGAAAATGTTAACAAGGCAGATAACTAAGAAGCATGGGTGCATACGTGCTTCCTTACTCTCCCCACTCCAGGCCAGTTGTTAAACATTTACCAGCATGCCTGTATGCTGCTCTACAGACGTGGCTTGGGCTCAGCAGGAGTATAGCTGAAGGCTCGGAGAAGGATGTTATCATCAGAGTGGAGGACAATTAACGATAACGATGACGATGATGTTAACTGGCATTCTGAAGGTACTTTATGTATCTGTCTCATTTGAATCTTATAACACTCGTACATTAGGATCTCTTTAAGATCCCTTCAAGCTGTAAATTCTGTAACTCAGTCGTCTCATCAGAACATTCAGGTTAGAAGGACTTCTAGACATGGTCTAGTTTGACTCTTATTTTAAAGAGAAGGAAACCAAAGCCCCCGAGGGAGATATGTAGTTTCAGAGGTGGGTCTTGAACGAAGGTCTTTGGACTCATATTCCAGGCTCTTTTGACTGCATTATGGCTACTTTGGAGATATGAATTAAATTACGAAAATGAAGATGATATTAATGGACATATGACAGCTTAAGTCTTACCAGGTAAATATCACAGCTAGTATTCCCCCATTTACAATATGGGGAAACTGAGGTTGTAAGAAATTGATTTACCCAAAGTCCCACAGCTAGAAAGTATCTGAAGTGGGATTTGACCCTCATGGGGAAATGAAAGTATTGTTATGGAGAACCTTCCAAGGTTCCACAAGCTACACCAGCACTCTGTGGGTGAAAAGATATGTATGCGTCTCTGATGTGACTGAAAATTCCAGCATTCTTTATATAGCATCCTAACATGTAGAAAGCATTTCCCGCTTTATAACCCCATTTAAGCTTCAACAACTTCCAGGGATTAAACCTTAATCCCAAATCCCTCTGACTTCTAAACTATTAACCCATGCAGCCAAATTTAGCTTTCTAGGTATTGACTCAGAAAAAGCAGAAGGAGATCTCCCTCTCTCTCTCCATTTCTCCCTCTCCCTCTCTCCCTCTCTCCCTCTCCCTCTCTCCCTCTCCCCCTCTCCTTTTCTCCCTCTCCCTTTCTCCCTCTCCCTCTCCCTTTTTCCCTTTCTCTCTCCATTTCTCCCTCTCCCTCTCCCCCCTCTCCTCCTCTCCTCTTCTCCCTCTCCCTTTCTCCTTCTCCCTTT
>NC_058132.1:98219177-98238599 GCF_016433145.1 Gracilinanus agilis
TTCTCTCTCCCTCTCCCCCTCTCCCTCTCCTCCTCTCCTTTTCTCCCTCTCCTTTTCTCCATCTCCCTTTTTCCTTCTCCCTCTCCCTCTCTCCCTCTCCCTTTCTCCCTTTCTCTCTCCCTTTCTCCCTCTCCCTTTCTCCCCCTCTCTCTCTCCACTTCTCCCTCTCCCTCTTTCTCTCTTCCCTTCTCTCTCCCTCTCTCTTACCCTCTCTCTCCCTCTTTCTCTCTTTCTGACTCAAATAGTACAAGTATATTATTTATCCCCGTTTTATAGATAAGGAAACCAAGGCTTTGAAAGTTTAAGTTAGAGGTGCATTGGAGAGAGAGGTTGTAGGGCAAATTCTTATTCAGGGAAGTGTTGGAAGTGATGGTGTTGGAGGTTTTTTCCAACCCAGATGCTGTGATTTGACCATGGACTGGGCAAACTGAGTCAGGATTTAAACCTAGATCTTCGGATCCAAATGGTCTCTCCTCTCTACCAAGCTGCCTTTCGTCAGATCTCAGATGGCCTTTAGTCCAACCCGTATCTGAACAAGAAACCCTTCTTTGGCCATTTAGATTGAGTGAGCATCCAGCCTCTGCTTAAAGACATGGGGAACTTGTGAGTCTCTGAAGAAGCTTACCATCATCCCACTTTGGGACAGCTCTCATTCTTCAAATCAAGTCAGAATCTAGCTGTCTGCCTATTTATTGCGCCTAATTCACTACTTCATTCTGAGCTAGATTGTCCTCTTTTTGTCCTTTTTAAAATTTTCCCCTAACCCTCTTTTTCTCTGCCCTCATTGCATCCTTTTCTCAGCCTCTCCCCTTCCTTAATATCCCAATGGATTTTGATCTTACTGACCATCTTCGCCTCAGGGACATTCTCTCCTCCCGGGGCTCCTGTGACGTTGCTCTCTCCAGATTCTTAGCTTCTGCCAGAGGAAATTGGCTGGCACAGTGGACAGAGTGCCAGGTGGAGAGTTAGGAAGACCTGAGTTTGAATGTAACCTCATACACTGTGTAACCCTGAGCAAATCACTGAACCTTTGTCTGTCTCAGTTTCCTCTCTTGGTTCTGCCTCCTGACAGCCGCATAGAACATCAGAGCCCAAAGCAGAGAGACCTGAGTTTAAATTGAGTTTCAACATTTACTAGGATGACCGGGACAAGGCATTAAATTCTGCCTGACTGTTTCCTCAACTGTCATACAGGGATAATAATAGCACCCACCTCCCAGGACTATTCTGAAGATCAAGTGAAATATTTATGAAGCACTTAGAACAATTCCTGGACATAAAAGGTATTAATAAATGCTTTTCTTCCTTCTTGTCTGAAGGCTTCTTCCCAGTCTCCTCTGCTGTGCACAGTCACTCTCCTGTCCACCTCTGAGGCTATCCAAAAGGTCCCCCAGCATCCTTTCAGAAGTCCACTATGTTTCCTTGAGGTTTATTCCCTAAGGATCCACCTTAGGTCCTGTTCTTTCTCTGTCTTAATTTTGTCTCTTCTAGGTTCAGTTTATCTTCTCCATGCCAATGATTCCCAAATCTAGAAGCCAGTCCTGTAATTCTCTTGAACACCAACCTTATATTTACTAACTGCACCTCCACTTAGCTGCCCCATACACATTTTAAGGGCAACACATTCAAAAAATGGAATTTATCTACCCTTAAATCTGCTTCTTCTTCAAACCTCCCTATTGGGGGGTGGGGTGGGGAATAGGGCCATCTGACCCATCTAAATTTATAAATGTGGTGATCTCCTTGACTCTTCCTCGTTTTTCTGGACTTCTTAATCATATTTTATTGATTTTACCTCATGGACATCTCTTATGTCTGCTGTCTTCTCATTTGGCACAAACTTAAAATGATCTAAATCTAGAGTTGCAGCTTGATTTAGAGGGTAGAAAGTCAGGGAGAGCTGAGTTCAAATCTTGCCTCTGATCCATCCAGGTTTATAAACATGGGAGATCTCCTTGACCCTTCCTCATTTTTCTGGACTTCTTAATCATATTTTATTGATTTTTACCCCCATGGACATCTCTTGTATCTGCTGTCTTCTCATTTGGCACCTTAAAATGATCTAAATCTAAAGAGGCAGCTTGATTTAGAGGGTAGAAAGTCTATTAAAGTCAGGGAGAGCTGACTTCAAATCCTGCCTCTGACCCATCCAGGTTTATAAGCATAGAGATCTCCTTGACTCTTCCTCATTTTTCTGGACTTCTTTATCATATTTTATTGATTTTATCTCCATGGACATCTCTTGTATTTGTTGCCTTCTCATTTGGGACCTTAAAATGATCTAACTCTAAAGAGGCAGTTTGATTTAGAGGATAGAAAGTCAGTGTTAGAGTCAGGGAGAGCTGAATTCGGATCCTGCCTCTGACCCATCCTGGATGTAGGATCCTGGGGAAGTCACTGAACCTTTGAGTGCCCCTATACCCAAGCCAGATTCCAGAAGATGATGATTTGCCTTTGTAGAGGAAATTCCCTCACTAAGGAGTTCTAGTATACCAATGAAATTATGTCAAGGCCCTTTTAATGCTAAAGTATTGTAGAAATGGAAGTTTTTTATTAAATGTGAATTAAAGTTGACCTTCTAGTCTAGCTAACCTCTTCATTTTATAGAGGAAACAGGTCCAGAAAGAGGAAGAGACTTCCCTACAGTTTGTTGTTCAGTTGTTTCAGTCATGTTCAATTCTCATGCCCCCCCCCCCTTAGGGTTTTCTTAGCAAAGATACTGGAGCAGTTTGCCATTTCCTTCTCCAGCTCATTTTACAGATGAGGAAACTGAGGCAAACAGGGTTAAGTGACTTGTCCAGGATCTCCTAGCTAGTAAGTGTCTGAGACCAGCTTGGAACTCAGGTCTTTCTTCTCTAGGTCCAGCACCGTATCCACCTCACTTCCCATAATAGAGTAGCTACAGTAGGGCTAAAGACTCAAACTCAAACCCAAATCTTTTGTCTAACAATCTAGCTTGGTGTCAGGATGTCAGCCTTTGCGGTTACCCAAGAGTCCTTCCAACAACCTCTCAAAGGTTTGCTATATTACCCTGAGGAGCAGAAATCCCAAGAAGTGGCAAGAAACAGGAGGAGGATGGGGTCTGGAAGGCTTTAGAATACCACCACAGCATTTATTTCATACCGCTGTTTAAAATATATAGATCATATATTCATATATTTATATATTTATATGTAAGGAGGAATAGAGGGAAAACAATCCACAGCATGGGCTATAGGTTTATAAATATTTCTGTATGTTCCGCATTTCAGAGCGGGGGAGAAGGTGTATCCCCCGTGAGTGGGTCCATTTGCTCCATGGCCTGGACAAGAGCTGATTTGTTGGCTTTGGATGGAGTCTCTGTTTGGGGCAGAAGAAAGGGATTCTGGAATCAGGGAGCACCCCCTGTGCCCTGCCTTCTCCCTTCCCCACCCCATGCCCAAGCCGAGTCTTCCAGCCTCTGTTGTTCTTAACTCCAGGGATGGAGAGGGGGGAGGGTTCTTGTTTGGATAACTTCCGTTTCATCTTCTGCAAATACAACCCGTGAAAAAAAGGTTGGGCTTCCTCCAGAAAGCTGGCATTTTGCAGGGTCCTCCATTGCTTTGTCCTTAGGTTTTCTCTCTGGCCCGACACTGACCATCCGCATCTTCCTCTCAAGGAGGATACGGGGAGGGGCAAGATATTCCAATTCTAGGATTATTTAGAGTCTGCGTTTCCTCCTCCCCATCCATTCCTCTTAGTTCTCCTCCCAGGTCCTCACCTCCAGAAGGTAAGTGACAGATGAAGTGGACACCCCGACCCCAGGGCTTTGGAGAGTCTCTATTTTCTCCCCGCCTCTGTTTCCTACCATGTAGGCAAATGCGACTTAGAAGGCTCTGAGAGCTGGTTCCAACCTTCCAATCCCAGGTGTTGTCCTCAAGGCACAAAAGGAACAAGAAAAGGTGGGAGGCACCATTGAGGACAATAATAAAAAATAATGGACAAGAGTCTGTTTGGCTTTCCTTCTCATTAGGTCCGGGTCCTCTTCTTTTGGATATTATCTCCCCCTCATCCCACCTGCCGATTCCGTTGTTTAATTCCTCGGCAGTCTGGCCCCTGGGCAGGATGTGGGAGGGAGGAAGGAAGAAGGAACGTGGGAAGGCAGGCTCCGCTCCTTGGGACCTCTCCGTCCCCGAGAACGCCACGGCGGAGGCCAGGGCCCAGGGGGCAGGCGGGCAGCTGCTGGCTTCATTTGCAGACGTACCGCTCCACGATCCGCTCACATTTCTTGCAGGTTACGTAGCAGCACCAGTGATATTTGCAGTGACATCGTTCCACCACTTTGTCCATGTACGGGTTATAGCCCCGGCCGCAGCACATGAGGTCGCAGCTGTCGCTGCCGTTGGACGTCTTATTGCACTGTCTAGGGGGTGGGGGTGGGGGTGGGGGGGAGGAGAGAGAAGCAGAAGAGAAGGCACATGAGGACCCGGATGACAGACCAGCCTTCAGGAACAGTTCCCGCCCTCCAGGATCCCCAGGCGGAAACAGAGCCCCAGACCATGGTCCAGCCCAAGTCCCGGCTAAAATCCCTTCCCCAATCTTTTTATTTTATTTTATTTTTCATTTTCATTTTAATTTTGAATATTTCCCTGTAATTACATGTTTCATGTTCTTTCCCTCTCCCGGAACTCCCCTAACTCCCCTTAGCCGATACACAATTCCACTGGGTTTTACATGTATCACTGCCCAATCTTTTTATTAAAAAAAAGATTATCTCCCTTTTTTTTTTTTTAAGGGCCCCAACCCTCTGTCTTAGAATTGATGCTAAATATTGGTTTCAAGACAGAAGAAGAGCCATAAGGGATAGGCAACTGGGATTAAGTGACTCGCCCTGGGTCACACATTTAGGAAAGGTCTGAAGTCCGATTTGAACCCAGGTCCTTCCAGATCTTCCTCTCTATCCACTGTGATACCTAGCTGCCTCAGCCAATCTTAATTCCAGTGACTCCTTCTAGGAATTATTTCCCATTTATCCTGTATATAATTTGTTTGTACATAACTTTTTACTGTGTGATCCCCATTCGATTGTGGCTTCCTCGAGGACAGGGACTGTCTTTCCCCTTTCTTTTTATTTTTTTTTTTTAGCAAAGTGCCTGGCATGTAGAAAATGCTCTACTAAGGTTTTCTGACTAATGGACTTCCTCTAATTGCCTGGTATTGATTTACTCTGTCTATATGTTGTATATAATTATATGTGTACATATTCTCTCTCCTGGGAGAATGGAAGCTCCCTGGGGGCAAGGACTTTCATTTTTGTCTGGCAGTGCCTGGCACACAGTAGGTACTTAATAGATATTTGTTGATGGATTCATTGAAGGGAAGCAGTCCCTAACCTCACAGAGTCCCTATTTGAGGGAGGGAAGCAAACAAAGCCCCTCTTCCCAGGGATCCCTCTATCTAAGGAAGGAGACAGGCAAGAATTTGCTCAAGATCATACAGAAATGTTCTATCGTTTACTTTTTATGTGACCTTGCTTAAGTCATTTTCTCGGGATTGGTTTTCCCAAATATCAAATGAAAAGGTTAGAGTATTGGATTAGATCATCTCTATGCCCCCTCCCAGCTCTGACATTCTGCATCCTAAGGTCTTGTTTACTCACATCTATATTTCCTTCAGAGTGTGACCCTGGGAAGGCAGATGTCACACCAAAAGTGCAAATCTGACTGTATCATTTCCCTACTCAACAAACTTCAGTGGCTCCCTATTACTTATAGGATATAAGAATATAAACTTCTCTTCAATATAAGTCCTTCACAACCTGGCTTCAATCTATCCCTCCAGTCTTATTATACAATGCCCTTCAGCCAAATAGATCTAGGAATGAGGATGGGAGGGAATGTAACCAAATCTATAAGTTAGTCTCAGAGAGAAAAATAATGAAAAAGGAGAAAAGCAGGGATGGAGCTTGGAGATAAGAGCTCCCAGGGGTCCTTAAATCCTTCTCCACTCCTCCTGCTTCCCAAGGGAGGAAAGCAAGAGGATGTGCCTTGCTTTTGTTCCTCAGAGTCATTGGCCCCTAACCTGCACTTCTGAATTTCCAGGTGTCCTGGAGAATCCTGACAATAAGGATTCCCTGAGCCTGTGGCAGTCTGGGAAAGGAACCTGCTCTTATTCTGAAAGGCCCGCAGGGAGAAAAGCTCCACAGTGGCCTTCAGTCCAGGGTTAATAGCATTTCTGGAATACTATTGCAGAAATGGAATTTCTTCCTGGGCTTGGAGGTGAGGGGAAGAGAAACACAAGACAGTGCTGGGTTCTCTGGGTCCTAAGCCAAGTCTTCTTGGGATGCCCTGGGAAATTGGCATTTAACCTAGGAGGTCTGGGATGTTCTGATCTTGAAGCAGTGAGGCCAGGAGGAAGAGGGCTGGGAGAAGGAAGGATGATGGGTTTATCCTTGACACCTCCCCCTAGCTCAGCAGACTAAACATTTGGGCAGCAGTAGGGTCTAATAGGGAGAGTAGGTTCTGGCACTGGGCCACAATCCTTCCCACACTTGCCAATATTCATGGCCCCAGGGAGGAAAATGACAGAACTGGAGTGAGTTGCTGCGGACGTTTGTCATTGTGTACTAGAAATCAAATAGGATAGAATCCAGGGATCCAAGTTCCACTGGGAAATCTGCTATTAACTCATGATGTGACTGTAGGGATGATATGACTCTGGACTGGGCCACTGCTTCATTATTGTGAAATGGGAAGAAAAATTTCTGTTCCAGTTGTCCTCTCCAATTTGTTGAAAGTATCAAGGAATGTCAGATCTAGAAGGGACTTTGGAATATTGAATGTCAGAGCAGAAAAGGATTTAAGGCGCTTGTAATACTGGAGCATAGAATGGTAAAGCTGGAAAGTCCTTTGAAAACAAAGAATACTTGAACTGGAGGGAGCTTTGGAATCTAGGATGCCAGTTCTGAAAGGAATTTAAGAACATAGAAAACATGGGAGCTGGAAAGGATTCTGGAGCTCAGTTCCCTGGATCACTGAATGTTAGAGCTGGAAGGAATCTTAAAGAATACTTGAGCTGGAAGGGAACTTCAGAGCCCAGAAAGCCAGATCAGGAAAGGACTTAAGAATATAGAAAATGTCAGAGCTGGAAAGGATTCTGGAGTTCAGTTCACTAGATCACTGAATGTTAGAGCTGGAAGGAACCTTAAAGAACACCTGAGCTGGAAGGGATCTAAGAACATTGAATGTCAGAGTTGGAAAAGATTCTAGAACATATAATGATGGAACCCAGAATGGTAGAGCTGGAAGGACCCTTGAAGACAAGAAATTGAGCTGGAGGGAGCTTCGGAACATAGAACGTCAGAGTTGGAAAGGATTCTAAAGCATGGTTCGCTGGATCACAGAATTGGTAGAGTCAGCAGGAACCTTGAAAATAGAGAGTAACTGTACTGGAAGGGAACTTCAGAGCATAGGATGTGCCTGAATTGTGCCTGAGCTAGAAGGGGGCTCAAGAGCTGAGGGTGTCAGTTCTGGAAGGAAGCTCAGGAGTCTAGAATGTTGGGAATGGAAGGAAACTCACAACAGAGAATGTCCCAGCTTAGAACCTTGGATGTCAGAAGGGGAGAGGCTCTTTGATTAGTGAGACCAGAGAATATTAGAAGTGGATAGGAACTCAGGACACAAAATGACTGGAAATAGAAGGCATCTTAGAAATGGTTTGGTTCGACCATCTCCATTCATAACACATAGCCAAGCTTTCCTCTTTGGTTCCCATCCTTCAAACCCTCCCCCTCCCATGATCCCACATCCCCAGCCAAACATAACACCCACTGATAGGCAGGAGGGCAGGGCCTCAAAGAAGAGTCCAAGGAAGAAGAGAGAAGGAAGAGAAGCCAGAGAAGGCAGCTGCGCCGACACCCCAGAAGCCTGGTTTATGATGGAACTGGAGAGCGTGGGTTGGGAATGTGGGGTGAGGAGACACCTTCTCTGTTCTCTGTTCTGTGGGCCCTTCCAGATCTCACACTAGAATTTCCACAATTGTTTTTCAAATCAACCATCTACCATCCCTCATCTGTGGATGGTGCTTTAGTTTCCTCAATGATTCCCCATGAATTTTCTCGTAAATCCTGATGCCAGGTCTACACTGCCTAAAACAGTCCTACAGTGCTTTACACAAAGCCAGAGGATCTAAATGCCTAGAGCAGGGTCTGTCTGTCAGGGCTGACTTGAGGACGACAGTGTGAGATAAGGAGGTGCTGGTCGGTGGAGAGGACCTTGGGTCAAGGGCTACAAGGGGTCTTTGAGGTCACCCAGCCCAGCCCCCTCATTTTACAGAGGAGGGCACAAAGGTCCAAAAGGGGTCACACAAGTTAAATAAATAAGCAGCAGAGGCAGGATTTGAACCTGTGCCATCTGAACACCTTTCCCTAGGGCTTCAGTACCCGGACATTGAATTACCAAACAAGTCGCTTTTCCCTCTCAGCATTTCAGTTTCCCCATTTGTAAACTGGAGGGTTTGGACTCCATGGTCTTCTAAGTCACATCCAGCCCTGATACTGTCTGATTCTATGTCTGTGTTTCCAGCACCTGATGGAAGGGGGGAGGGAATGGCAGCTGAGAGCAAGGGGAGAAACCTGATCTCTCTCCTTCATCGTTCCCCCACCTCCAGCCTGGTAATGGGATCCAGGAGCGCCTTTATTTCCCCAGGGGACCCTAACCCGTTTCCCTTCTGGCTCCTCCTTGATCCAGACACACTCCTCCTCCTCTTCTCATTTCCCTCTCTGCCTGTGCAGCGCCAGGGGTTGCCTGAAGCCAGCATTTCCTGGACTGACATTCTTTCAGTCTCCTGGCGGCTCGTCCCTCTCTTCTATTCAATCCTTGCAATCTGGTGTCCATATGGGAATACTATACTGGCCGTCCCAGAGCTCTGCTACCCTTTGGGGAGGCTGCTGAGGCTACAATCATGGAATGTCAGAGCTGAGAAAGCCCTTAGAATACAAGGTCAGAGCTGGAAGGGACCTTGGAACAGAGAATGTCAGAGCTGGGAGAGACCTTAGAACACAGAATGTCAGAGCTGGGAGGGACCTTAGAACAGAGAATGTCAAAGCTGGGAGAGACCTTAGAACACAGAATATTAGAGCTGGGAGAGAACTTAGAATACAAGGTCAGAGCTGAAAGGGATCTTGGAACACAGAATGTCAGAGGTAGAAGGGACCTTAGAAGATAGAAAGTTAGAGCTGGAAGAGGTCTTAGAACACAGGTCAAAGCTGCAAGAATCTTAGAACAGAGAGTGTCAGAGCTGGGAGAGACCTCAGAACACAGAATATCTGAGGTAGAAAGGACCTTAGGTAGAGGTGGAAGGAATCTTAGGACAGAGAAAATTAGTTGAAAGAGCACAAAGTGTCAGAGCTGGAAAAACCTTTGAACAGAGAATGTCAGAACTGAAGAGACCTTAGAATCCAGGAGGTCCCAGCTAGAAGGGACACAATATCAGAGCTGTCAGAGACCTCAGAACATATACTATCAAAGCTAGGGGAGGATTTAGGACTGAGGAATGTCAGAGTTAGAAGGGTTGGACTGATCAATCCCATTTTCATTTTACAGCCAAGGAAACTAAGGCTCAGAGTGGGGTGAATGATACTGTGGCAGAGCTGGGACTAGAACCCAAGTCTTCTGAACCCCATTGTAGGGCACTTCTCACTGCCTCACACCATATTTGGAATTTCATAGATGGAAGCCTTTCACCATCCTGGAAACCCCCTTGACAAAAACTTGTTGGGCTCCCATTGGAAGATGTTTTAGCAACCTGGATTTTGGTACTCCCAAAATCACTGAATTTTCCTGCTGGACAATTCTGGTCAGTAAACTCTTCATACCTCCTATCATTCAATCTGATCTACCCCCGAGCCCTCTCCCAGGCTCAGACAATACATAACACTAATCAGGGGCCCTGAATGGTGCTGAGGCTCAATTGTTTGAGGAGAAGCTCAGAGGGCTGACCCTGGTTTGAGTCCTGGTTCTGCCTGATGGCAGCCCTGAGACATCTTTCAAGTTTCTTCCCTTCTCTGGACCTCAATTTCCTCCTCTTATTCAATAAAGGGACTGAACCAGGTGATCGTTAATGTTCCTTCCAGTTCTAACATTATGTTTTATTGTTTCTCTCTAATGAGAGCCAGTGGGGTGTAGTGGACAGAGGGCTGGCTTTGGAATGAGGGAGACCTGGGATACATACTGCCCGTGACTCCAGAAACGCTCTGGAACTTCTCCCCAGGTGTCCCAAGCAATTTTTTAAAGACTCTGAGCTTAAGATAAGGTAGCCCAAGTTTTCCTCATCTCTACTAATGAAATCACAGGTCTGGCCCCTTCCTTAATGTGTTTCTCAACTCCTGTGTTCTTGGATTCCAAAAATGAGACTTCTTCAGATAGAGATTGAGGAGAAGGAGAATGCTCCAGGACTGGCACTTTAAATATGTGCCTCTAATACTTATACTCAGTTTCTCCAGTGGGACTCTATTTTAGAGGAAAAGCATTCTATGGTCAAAAAAGCTGGGAGTCAGGATACCCGGATATAGCCCTGCTTCCATCCTGATTGGTTGTGTGACCTTGGCTAAGTCGTCTCCCCTCCTTTGGCCCCAGCTTTCTTATCTCTCAAATGAGGATGTTGGACCAGATATTCTCCAAGGTCCCCTCTAGCTCTCCATGCCTGGGTTCCAAGAGCCCGGAGGAGGTCATTTCTGTCTTTAACTAAATGATAGCAATCATACTTTAGTCTGTGAGGAGTGAACCTCCGAGCTCAGTCCCTGGGAGTTGGTATGGATTACAAATATGCACAGGTTAAAGAAAAGTTTAGATAAATTAATGAATGACAGGTTTCTGACAGCTCATTAAGGAATGTCTGGAGTCCATCCTTGCTTTATAAGTATCTGCAAGGACTATCCTGGCTTCCCCCTACCTGGCTCTTGGCATTCTCAAGTGTTGGCATCTCTGAGCTCTGGTGGCTGTGATGGGGAGCTGATGGCCTGGGAGCAGGGGACAGGCCTGGAAAACTCTTAAATTGTAAGATCGTTTCTTGGTCATTTCTTAGATGGAACACCCTTAGTGCAAAATGTAAAGTTTGGCTCTTAGACTCAAAAAATCAATTTATTAAGTACAGGATTGGGGAGGAGGGACTAGACAAAACTTTTTGTGAAAAAGATCTGGCCAGAACAAGTCTGCCGATGGACTTTGTAACTGCCTAGCTAAATGTGGAGAGGCTAATCACCAGAACAGGGCCACAGGGAAATGAATTTTTCAGCTACTGAAACTCAGGAAGACCATCTACCCAATGGCAGCAATAGGCAGCTAAGTGGTCCAATGGATAGAGTACTGACTCCAGGGAGTGAGGGAGACTTGAGTTTAAATTCTGCCTTAGCTGCATGCCCCTGGGTAAGTCACTTAAACTGCCAATCTTAGTTTCCTTATCTGTAAAATGGAAATAATAATAGTGCCTACATCCCAGTCCTACTGTTGTGAAGATAAAATGAGATGATATTTATAAAGTGCTTTTCAAACCTTTAAAACTCTACATAAATGCTAGCTATTATTAATTTGGTTTCCATAAGTAGAGAAGTTGATTGTGAAAGAAGTAGATTCTTGAACCAGTGAAATAATGTAATTTACTTATTCTAGGAATATAGAATTGCATAACACATGTAAGAGACTGCTTTAGAGACAACCCTTCATTTCAAAGACAGGAAAAATCAGACTCCCCTCCTCCTGCCCCCAAGAGGGTAAAAGATTTGCCTAAGCTTATGCAGTAGATTAAACAGCAGAATCCTAGAAAGGGCCATAGGAGGTCAGCATAGTATATAATGGAAAGACAGCTGAACTTGTACTCAGAAGACTTTTATGGCTTACTCTGTGTGAGCTTGGACAAGTCAATTAACCTTTCTGAGTCTCATTTTCCCCTCCTATAAATAAAGGAGCCTATATCATCCATATGGTTCCTTCTAGTTCTAAATCTCTGTTCCCTTGACCTTCATTTCACAGAGAACCTATAGCCCAAAGAAATGAATACTTGTCCAAGATCTCCCAAGATGTCAAGTAGGAAGGCATTAAGAAGTGAAGTCCAGGTCTGTTACCTCTTCCTCACTGTTAACTCTTCTCTGTGCCTTAAGACTACATGATCTCTATGTAGGTCCTTCTAGCTTGGATATTATATGGCTGAAGTCTCTTTCAGCTCTGACTTTGTATGTGTTTCAAAAATCATTTGCCATCTCCTGCTCCTCTTGAACCCCTGGCACCCATGCCCAGGTGAGAGCGGATTATCCTGAACATCCAAGAAGCCATCAAAGGGAAATGGTGGCTGGAGGGAGGGCACCCTCCCTTTCTTCCTGCTGGTCTGGAGTCAGTGGGAGGTTTGGGACTCTTTAGCAAGAAAACACACAGAATGTCAAAATTGGAAAGGGCCTTAGTTAGTCATCATCTAATTAAACTCTCATTTTATGGAGGGGGAAGCAGGCTCAGGAAGGAAAAGAAACCAGGTGTCCAAGGTTCCAGCCCAAGATTCTTCCTACCATGGCATCACATGGATAACTCATTCCTCTGGGGCTTTTCAATGCTTTACGGAGCATAGACCCCTTAATACTGTGAGTAGATAGGATAGGGATTATTTCTTCCATTTCAGAAATGGGGAAATGGAGGCTTAGATGGGGAAGTAATTTATCAACCTTCTAAGAGTCACAGATGAGATTTGAACCCAAGAAGCTTGACTATAAGGCTGGAACCCCTGCTACTACACTGCCTCTTGATGGGAGCTCCATGGGGTCTGGCTATGCCTGTGACTGCATAGAAACCTCCCCTTCCACTCCCATGGGAATGGTTCCCCAGGAGAGAGAAGTAAAGCCAACAAGGGTGATGGGGGAAGCCAAGGGACGTGAGAAAATGCAGTGAGTGGGATCCAAGCCATGAGTGTGAGCTGGGCCAGGTCTCTGGGAGGCAGATGTTTCAGCAGAGACTCTCTAGGATTTAACTGCATCCTGTTATGGGGGGTGTGGTGAGAAAAGGGGGCCCAGTCATGGCCCTGAGAAATGATGGCTCCCCTAAGATCTAGCCTAAAGATGAAGAGAAGACGACCCTTTTCTGTCCCTAGACTCTGGGGGTCCTGGAATATGGTGTTTTGAGAAACCACTTGGTATAAGGGAAAATGGGAAATGCCAGAAAAATCCCTGGACTGGGGAGTCAGGATGTGAGGATCCTAGTGTGGGCTCTACCTCCGATGCATTGTGTCATCTGGGGGCAGCATCTCCTCTTCTAGGCCTTGGTTTCCTCAGATATAAATGAGGGGACATTGGAGTAAATGGTGTCCCCTTTATGTGTTCTGAGGGCCCTTCTGGCTCCACCATTCTGATTTCTATGGCTCCTTCCAGTTCTAATAATAATAATAATTATTATAATTATGTATATATAAACCTTTTCTTTTTTGAGGCAAACAGGGTTATATGATTTGCCCAGGGTCATACAGATAGTAAGTGTCTAAGACAGGGTTTAAATTCAGATCTTTCTGACTCAAGGCTTGATGTTCTATCCACTGAGTCACCCAGTTGCCCTAACAGCCTATATTTTGTTGTTTGTTTTTTTTTAAACCCTTACCTTCCATCTTAGAATCAATACTATGTATTGGTTCTAAGGCATAAGAGTGGTAAGGGCTAGGCAATGGGGGTCAAATGACTTACCTAGGGTCACACAGCTGGGAAGTGTCTGAGGCCAAATTTAAAACTAGGATCTCTTGTGGTTCTCAATCCACTGAGCCACCCAGCTGCCCCCAACAAAAGCCTGTATTTTAAAGAAAATCGGGTAGCTTTGGTTTTGTGACAATAGCTCTAGTTATGGAATCAGAAGAGACTCTAGCTCTGCCATTTATAGACTGTATACCCTTGGGTGAGCCACATAACTTCTTTGTTTCTCCATTTCTACATCTGTAAAATGGGGATAATTAATAATAAATGTGAGGCTCAAACAAGGAAGGAAGACTGAATTTGGAGTCAGGAGACCCACATCCAAAGCCCCTTTCTGGCCTTGGAGAGTTTATCTCATTCCTTGGGACCCCAATCTCCTAAATCAGTGATGGGCAAACTACGGCCTGTGGGCCAGATGTGGCCCCTGAAATGTTCTAGCCAATGGCACAACATTATTCCTAATCTGACAAATACAGTGAGTAGGATACAATACAATGAAACTTCGAAAGAGTTGCCTGACAGAGGAGCATTTCCTTTCCTTTGGCCCCCTCTTTAAAAAGTTTGCCCATCACTGTCCTAAACTATAAAATGAAGAGGGTTAGACTAAGGGATGATTCTTCATTCTTCTAGCACTAACGTTTTGTTTTAAGATCTCTTCAAATTTTGATATTTTAAATTTTATTATATTTTAAAGCTTCTTAGCTTTAAGCATCCACGTTCTAAGGTTTTTTTTTCCAGTTCAAACGCTCTTTGTTCTAGTTCTTACAGCCTCTTTCAGTTGATTTTCTATATCATAAGGTTCTATCTGATTCTGCCATTTTCCATTCTATGTTCTGAGGTCTCTTTGGGTTCAATCTCTTATCTACTCCATTCCAAGGTCCTTTTGGCCTCTGAGGTTCCATAAATACTAGATTTATTTGGGATCCTATCTATTTAATGAGGTACCCTTTGCATTTAACATCTCTTCAGGTTTCCAGTTCTTCTAGAGGTCAACAGTAGCAAGGATAATCCAAAATAGTGAAACATTTAAAGGGTCTTTTTGATTTGGAAAGCTATTAGGAAATGCTATTTATGTCACCTTTTATGAATGGGAGCTAAGCAGCATAGTGGATAGAGTGATGTATTTGGTGTGAGATCTGAGTTCAAATTCTACCTCAAGCACTATTACTAGCTATAAATAGCACTTTGAGGTCTGCAAAACCCTTTAAATGTGTTATTTCTTTTGATCCTCACAATAATTGTGAGATGTTTATTGCAAGTATTATCACCATCCTCATGTTATAAGTGAGAAAAATACCTGTCTGTGATCCCATAGCAAGTAGGTTTCAGAGAAGGGATTTGAATTCATCACCCTCCTTTTTTTAAAACTTGCTCTGGGCAGCTGGGTAGCTCAGTGGAGTGAGAGTCAGGCCTAGAGACAGGAGGTCCTAGGTTCAAACCCGGCCTCAGCCACTTCCCAGCTGTGTGACCCTGGGCAAGTCACTTGACCCCCATTGCCCACCCTTACCAATCTTCTACCTATGAGACAATACACCGAAGTACAAGGGTTTAAAAAAAAAAGATAATTAATTAAAACTTGCTCCACTGTTTCTGAGATTCGACAAGGGGCTTAGATGAGTTCTAAGGTCCTAGCAGCTCTGACATTCTAGGATGACACTTACATCTGGATAGATGGTCAGCACCATCATCTCCAAAGCCAGGGCTGCTCACAGTTTACCTGCCAAGTACAACCTGAGCTGCTTTAATATTCTGTGTTATCTTGACTGTCCACTCCGAAGTAGTCCCCATGTATGCCTGATACACCTCCAAATCACCTTCCCATCTTCCTGTCTTCAACCTCTTGCCCTTCTCCAACCCTGCTCCATCAGAGACTCAAAGGTTTGGTTTTTTTATGCCCCCAACACTTATCATTGCACCTGATACATAGTAAATGCTTAATAAATATTTATTGCTTATCTGATTGATAGAGTCAGAACTGGATAGATGAATGAATGAATTTAAAGTACAGAGTGCAAATATTATTATCATTCTTCTATAAAGGAAGAAATGAAGACACAAAAAGAACAGGAGCCTGGCCTGAGGTCACATAGGCAGAAAGTATCAGATCTTACATTCTCATCTAGAAGAGACTCCAAAGGCCATGAAGTATAATCTATCCCTGAACAGGAATCCCTGTTATATCCCACCACAGTCATGCAGAAATTGGGACATTAATGCATTGCTGGTGGAGTTGTGAATTAATCCAACCATTCTGGATGGCAATTTGGAACTATGCCCAAAGGGTACTAAAAGACTGTCTGCCCTTTGATCCAGCCATACCATTGCTGGGTTTATACCCCAAAGAGATCATAGGGAAAAGACTTGTACAAAAATATTCATAGCCGTGCTCTTTGTGGTGGCAAAAACCTGGAAAATGAAGGGATGTCCTTCGATTGGGGAATGGCTGAACACATTGTGGTATCTGAGGGTAATGGAATACTATTGTGCTCAAAGGAATAATAAACTGGAGGAAATCCATGTGAACTGGAGAGACCTCCAGGAATTGATGCAGAGTGAGAGGAGCAGAGCCAGGAGAACATTGTACACAGAGAATGTAAAACTGCAGCATAATTGAATGTAATGGACTTCTCTGCTAGATAATGCAATAATCCAGGACAATTCTGAGGGACTTATGAGAAAGAACATTATTCACATTCAGAGAAAGAACTGTGGGAGTAGAAACACAGAAGAAAAGCAACTGCTTGATCACATGGATCGATGGGGATATGATTGGGGATGTAGATACTAAGCAATCACCCTAGTGCAAATATCAATAATATGGAAATAGGTCTTGATCAATGACACATGTAAAACCCAGTGGAATTGCTCGTTATCTACAAGGAGGGGGTTGGGAGGAGGGGAGGGAAAGAACTCATGTAACCATGGAAAAATATTCTAAAATAATTAATCAAATTGAAATTTCAAATTAAAAAAAGATCACTTAGGTAGGTAGGTAGGTAGATAGATAGATAGATAGATAGATAGATAGATAGATAGATAGATAGATAGATTGATAGATAGATTGATAGATAGATAAAAGAATGAATAAATAAGTAGGAGTCATGCAGGTTCTAGTTGGAGGTTCTCCATCAAAGCCAAGTTTCCTCCCTCCCTGGAAGGCTTGTTCTGCTTTGGGACAGTTCTTTCTCCTACTCCAGGCTTAAGACCCTACTGGGTATAGAGTAAGTAACTAGGCACTGAGGGGAAATAGAGAGTTTAGATAAGGCAGATCCCTTGCCCCCAAAGGGCTCAGCGTCCAGGAGTGGATCAAGATCCCCTAATAGCTAATAGCTATCAGACTAGTCTACAGTCTAATAGAACTAGACTCTACAGCAGCACTCCGGCCCCAGCCCCTGCCTTACCTGTCCTGTGTCCCGTGTGAGCCCACCTTCTCGTTCTTCATGCAGAAGTCGGGAGAGCTCTGCAGGTAGATCAGCTCGGTGTCCTGGACGGGCCGAATGTCCAGGTCCTTGGGCACCAGGTGTTTGCGGTTGCCCATGGGTCGATACATCACCTTGGTGGCTGACAGGTATTTGGTCTTGAGGTCCTGGGCCACATCTCGAAGCTCCTGTAGCCCCTTCCAGCAAGTCTTGATAGAGCAAGAGCCAGAGACCCCGTGACATTTACACTTCATCTCTAGGGATGCTCTCAGGGCCTGTGGGAGGTAGGGAAGAAGAGGCCAAGCTTCAGAGGGGGAGATGGTGGCAGAACACCTCCTTAAGGGGTCTGGCTGCCCCTCCTCAATCAAATGAGGTCCTATTTGTAAAGCACCTGGCATGGTGCCTGGCACAGAGTAGGCATTTAATAAATGCTTGTTTCTTCCTTTTCCCTTCCTCCCCCATTCTCACTAAAGAAGGGCATTGCTTTGGCCATCATGTGTATTTTCACTCCTAACTTGTGTCTCTTCTTCTCTCGCCTCCACTATCCCAATAATTATCAACAGCTCCCATTTCTATAGTATCTAAGGTTTACAAGAAAACTTGAGTTCAAGTCCTGGCCCTGGCACATACTGGCTGCAAGACCCTAGGCAAATCATGTGGTAGAGAAGGTACCAAATCATTGGCAAAAAGGTTCCCTCTATCAATGAAATCACAGCAACAGTGCCTATCCCTACCATTTTAGCCTTTATAATACTTTTTTCCTCACAGCAAACTTGCCGTGAATTGAGGCAAAGATTATCATCTCCATTTTAACAGATGGGAAAACTGAGGCCCAGGGAAGGGAGAGATCTGCCCAAGATTGTGCAGTGGTCAGCAGAAAGCTCTTTGCTTCACATCCCCCCTGACTTGTCTCTCTCTGCTGGGAAAACAGCCCAGCTTCGAGGGGCCTCCACATCTCAGCCCATAAAGGTAAGCTTGTCTCAGCCCCTTCCAGCCGTGCAGAACGCTACAGGAGAAAAGGGAGAATGAATCAGAGACTCACAGGCCCCTAGGGACTGTCTAGTCCAACGCCCTCAAATTACTGAGGAAATTGAGGCCAGGAGAAGGGAAATGTTTTTTCCCCAGGTCACAGAATTTATTAGTAGAAGAACGAGGTCTAAAAATCCAAGTTTTCTGATTTCTGATGTTCTTTCTATTCCACAATAATAATGTACATGAAAGCAGTTGGGACGAGGTTTTCTTCAAAAAATTACAAATTTTGATTTTAAGTTCTATAAAATGTATAAAATTTAATTATGAATTTAATGTAATTCAAGATTATAATATAAAATTATATTTAAATTATAATTATAAATTAAAATGTTATTATAAATGTTATTTAAATTGACATATTAATTATAAATTTTAATATGATCATTTGATTATAAATTTGATGAAATAAAAAATTTGATTAAAATTCTTATAAAAATTTTAAAGTTATTTTAAATTAGATTACATTTTGATTATAAATTTAGTAAAATTACAAATAAAACATTAAAATTACTAAACTTTTATTATAAATATTATTTAATTATAATTGTGATATATAATTTTAAAAATGAGATATAGAGACTTAGAGGCCTGAGATCCAGCTCCAACTCTCTATGTCTAGACCAATTTTACTTCTTACTGATGGTATGACCTCATCACTTCTGCTCTCCAGACCTTAATTTCTCTGTATTAATAATATTACCTAGCATTTATATAGAGCTGTATGGTTTGCTAAGGTCATTACAACATATTATGTCATTTGATCCTCATAACAACCTAGAGAAATAAGTACTATCATTATCCCCATTTTAGAGATGAGGAAACTGAGTCATGAAGGAGTCCAGTGACTTGCCCAGAGTATCATTTAAGACACTTAAGACAATGTCTGAGACCAGATGAAAACTTGGGTCTTCCTGACTCCAAGTCTAAAACTCTAACCACTGTACCAACCAGCTGACTATAAAATAAGAGGGTTAAACTATTGACTCAAGGTGCTTCCCAGGACTGGCATAATGGATTCTGAAGTCCCTTCCATCTCTGACATTTTGGGTTCTAAGTTCTCTCGCAGCTCTGACATTCTGGCATCTAAGGTCTCTCCCAGCTCTGACATTCTGGGTTCTAAGGTCTCTCCCAGCTATGACATTCTGGGATCTAAGGTCTCTCCCAGCTCTGACATTCTGGGTTCTAAGGTCTCTCCCAGCTATGACATTCTGGATTCTAAGGTCTCTCCTAGCTCTGACATTCTGGGTTCTAAGGTCTCTCCCAGCTATGACATTCTGGGTTCTAAGGTCTCTCCCAGCT
>NC_058132.1:98240436-98250486 GCF_016433145.1 Gracilinanus agilis
ATATAATAAATATATTTATTTATTATATGTACTATATATTATATACTATATACTATGTACTATATATTATAATATTATAAGTATAATATTAATGTTATATTATATTTATATAATTATATTATATTTATATAATTATATTATGTAAAATAATGTGATGATTATAATATTATGAATATAATATTATAAGTATATCTTATAAATATTATAAGTATAAACATATATTATATATAAATATAATATATAATATATATTAAAATAAAAATAAAATAATGTTCATGTTATATATACATTTGTATATATATAATTGGTCTTTAGAAAACTTAAGGAGGGACATGCTAGGCATCTGTGGGCATTTGAGGGACCGTCGGGTGGAAGATAGACCAGAATTTTCTGTATAGCCCCTGAGGACAGATGATGCTGGGGCACTGGGTGGAAGCCAGAGAAAGGAAGATTTAGACTTGAAGTCAGGAAGACTTTCCTAACAACTGGAACTATCCAAGGGTGGAATGGGCTGCTTTGAGGGAGGGTAGGCTCCTCTCCTTGGACATCTTCGGTTCTCCACTTTTGGGGGATTTTATGTATGAGGGGAACAAGAACGAGGATCCTTTCCAGTGGTCAAATTCTGTGATTCTGTGAAACCTACATAAGTGTGAGTTATCATCATTATTGTTATTGTTGTTCAGTCATTTCAGTCATATCAGACTCTTCATGACCCTATTTAGGGTTTTCTTGGCTGAGATCCTGGAGTTGTCTGCCATTTTTTTTTCTCCAGCTTATTTTACAGACGAGGAAACTGAGGTCAACAGGGTGAAGCGATTTGTCCAGAGTGGCGTAGCTAGTAAGAGACCAAAGTCGGATTTGAGCTCAGGAAGTTGAATCTTCTTGGCACTCTATCGATTATTAAAGGTGAGAAAAAGGATGCTCGGAGTGCATGGCTTGGAGTCAAGAAAACCCCGAGCTCCATTCCTGACTCAGATACTTAGAGCAACGCCGTGTCTCTGTCCCTCAGTTTCTTCATCTCTAAAAAACAGGGATAATAGCAGCACCTACCACCAGGATTATTAGTATCCAGAGAGATCCTATGTGTAAAAAGTGCTCTGCAAACTGAGATTTGCATGCATTTGACAACAAACGGGAAGGACTGTCTAAATGGCAATCATCATCGTTGTCCAAGGGCCCATCGCCAGTGAGTGTCAGACCCAGGGGGAGGACCCCGGTCTTCTAGCTCCCAGCTCCTAGTCTGAGTCACGACCCCACAAGCTGCACCGAGTGTTTGGTTGAATGGATGGATGGGAGTCGGGCAGCTGGCCCGCTAGGAAGCGCCAGGAAGCGTGGGCTCGGCTCCCAGGTTTCCAGCAGGTGTGAGCTCTGGGTAAAATGGCCACATCTGGTTGTGGTTCGCCCAGCACGCGCCCCTTTCATCCTCGCTCCTTTGATCATCTTGTTTATCTGCCAGGGCCCGTTTCCTTACATCCACGGCTCCTCGATTCCGGGGGAACTGAAGGAGATGCTTTTATCGGCAGCCCCTTCATTGTCTGGGGCTTCACGGTCCAGGTAGAGGTTGGGACAGACAAAGAGCACTGGCATTCCTTTGGTGTTTTAAATTGACGACGTGCTTTTTCTAGGCAACTACCCTGAGCAGGTAGGCACTATCAGGGTTGTTGGCCCCATTTCATGGGTGAGGAAACTGAAGCCCGAAGGCCACAAGGATAATTAAAAGAGCAAAGGCAGGGGGCAGCAGGGTAGCTCAGTGGATTGAGAGTCAGGCCTGGAGACGGAACGTCCTAGGTTCAAATCTGGCTTCAGACACTTCCCAGCTGTGTGACCCTGGACAAGTCACTCGACCCCCATTGCCCACCCTTACCACTCTTCCACCTATAAGTCAATACACAGAAGTTAAGGGTTTAAAAAAAATAATAAATAAGTAAGTAAGTAAAGAAACAAAGAAACAAAGAGCAAAGGCAGCATTTGAACCAATGCCCAAATCAGGGCAGATCTGTTCTGGTACAAATCGAAGATTTTCCTTACATCTACTTGAAACTCAAAAGAACTGCCCTGTTCCCCTGGACTGAGTCAGCTCCCCAATCCCTTCCAACCCCGGATTCAGTCACAAACACATCAAGAAGGACCTCGTTGCCCTCTGAAGAGTCAATGATTTAAGAACAAATTCCAAGCATCTTAGTTTCTTTCAGTAGTTTTTCAATTAATTAATTTGTGTTAATTTATCTAGAATTGAATAATAATACAAACTTTGATAGCTTCTGACTGTTGTGTAACTCTTCACTCCTAATTTGTCAAATGGGTGATAGTTATTACAGAATTTTACAGTTACGATTACAGAAGTTCTTTGTAAGCCCAATTGTGCTGGGGAAAGGCAGAGTTATGATCTCTTTCACTCAATTCTAAATTTATGATTGTGTAATTCTATAATAATAATAGCTAATATGTATATAGCACCTACTGTGTGCTAGGCACTTTACAAATATCTGATCCACATAATAAGCCTTGGAGGTAAATACTATGACCATTCCCATTTTATAGATGAAGAAACTGAGGCAGACATTGGTCATGGACTTGAGCAGGGTCACAAAACTACTAAGTATCTGAGGCTGGATTTGAACTCAAGTCTTCCTTTCTCCAGATTCAGTGCTCTATGACTCGGGTTTATTCGGTGCTTTCCTGATAACCTTGGGAAGAGTGCAATGCAAGTCTTAGTAGCTCCATTTTGCTGACGAGAAAACTGAGGCTCTTGGCAATTAGGAGACTCACCCAAGGGGTATACCCAATGTCAGGATGAGCCCAGAGGCTTAGTTCTTCTGACCAACTCGTGTTGTTTTACCTCTAGTCCCTGGGCACGAGGAAAATGCTAACGGCACTGATTGGAGAGCACAGCTTCTAAGTCAGGTTACTTTGATGGCTAAGCTGTGGGTGACCTTGAATACATCACTTCCTCTTCTCTAGAAAATGGAGATGACAGTCCTTGCACTACCTTCGTGACAGATGCTGTGAGCCTGGCTAAGGATATTGTAAGGGAGGAGAGATGGTAACTAAACCATTTACTCTAGAATGTCAGAGCCAGGAGGAAGCTTAGAACAAGGGATATCAGAGCTAGCAGAGGCATCACGCAGATCATCCAAAGTAGGGGTTCTTAACTACTTGGGGGGTGTCAAGGACCCTTTTGATCATCTGCTAAAGCCCAGAGATTTAGTTATGGGATACTATTTATCAAAAATTCCTCATTTAAGAAAATGCCAAGTTATAGTTAGAGATTAGTGAAAATAAAGATTCCTTTTGCCCCTTGTTCTCCCTATAATACCTCTATGCACTCTCCAGGGGTTCATGGAGCCTAAAGCTTAAGACTTATGGATTTGATGCAACCTCTTCATTTTTCAGAGGAGTAAACTAAGGCTTAGGTGAAATGATCATATTGCTTACTTTTGCCAATGGGTAGGGAAGGGTCTGAAAGGAAGGAGAGAATTTGGAAGTAAACATTTAAGAAAATTGTGAAAAGGAAATTATATTTAAAATGAGAGATTGAGAGAAAGAGAAACAGAGAGAGTGAGAGAGAGAGAGCAGAGAAAGAAAGGGAGAGAAGAGGAGAGAGAGAGAGGAGGGGGAGAGGGAGAGAGGAGAGAAAGAAAAGGAGAGAAGAGGAGAGAGAGAGGGAGAGAGGGAGGGAGAGGGAGAGGGGAGAGAAAGAAAGGGAGAGAAGAAGAGGAGAGGGGGGGGAGAGAGAGAGAGAGAGAGAGAGAGAGAGAGAGGTGTAAAGTGATCCTAAATCAAACAGTGATTGAGTAGTAGGACTACAGGTCTTGAACCTCTGTTGTCTTTTTTTTTTTTTTTTAACTTCAAGTTCACCACAGCTGGAGCCAATAATTTGCTTAGGGAGAGATCATCCAGTGCTCTAAATAACAAACAAAAACTAAAAACAAGACCTTCTCCCCCCTGCTGGCTGATGTTGATCATTCCCTTTCTGGACTACAAAGTCCTCAGTGAGAACAGCCAGTATGTTGAAGTTCTGAGGTTTTAATCATTGTTGGTTTCAGAACCCCTTTAACATTCTTAAAAATTATTGCTGGGGGGGGGGGCAGCTGGCTGAATCAGTAGATTGCGAGCCAGACCTAGAGATAGGAGGTCTTGGGTTCAAATCTGACCTTAGACACTTCTTAGTTGTGTGACCTGGGCAAGTCATTTAACCCCCACTGCCTAGCACTTAACCATTCTCCTGCCTTGGAATCAATACACAGTATTGATTCTAAATAGATAGATAAGGGTTAAAAATAAAAAGAAAGAATTAAATTATTGAAGGACTTCTTCCCAAGGAGGCTTTTTGTTCATACAGGTTATATCCATAAATATTTGCCACATTAAAAATAAACATTCAGTGTCTTGGAATTATTATGAAAATAATTTTGACCTCATAGACCCCATAAAAGGTTCCTGGGGATCCCTGGGGGGCCTACACCTCACTTTGAGAACAGCTGGTGCGGTAGAATGAGTTCTGGCTTTGCAGTCAGGAGACTGTCGTTAGCTCTGGTGTTTACAGGGTGTTTGTGCTTGGGTAATTTTACTGAATATCTTGAAGTTTCTGTTTTGTTATCTGTGAAATGGAGATGATGACACCTGCGTCACTTACCTATCTTTCAGGGTTGTTCAGAGAATCCCAGAGTCCTAGAGGGGAGGGGAGGACCTCAGAGGGCATCTGATATGGCCTGCATATTACCAGGAATTCTCTCTACAATATCTTCAACAAACCATCATCCAGCCTCTCCATATGAATATCTCCAGTGACATTAGCTCGCTGCCACCCAAGCTAGCCCATTCCACTTTGAGTCCACTCTCATTGTAGGAATTTTTTCTGACTGTTGAATTAAAAAAGAGGCCTAATGAATAGAGAATCAGAGCCATGATGACTGTGTTCAAGTCCTGCCTCTGCCCCAGACTGGGTATGGGACCCTGGACGAGTCCCTTTACTTTTCCCTGTTCTACCACTCTCTAAAACGATAAAGTGCAAGGAAGGTGCCAGCCTGGAGTCTCTTCTATCAGGAATTCCCTTTATCAATGAAACCACAATTTGGTGCCAATTTCTACTGAGCCTCACTGTAATTCCCCTTCTTTCTGGGCCCAGGCAGAAGCAATCCAATCCCTCTTCCACACGAAGGTGCTTCAGATGCTGCTAGGGTCTTTTCAGTAAAGATAATGATGACACTAGCAATAACCCTGTCCTTGGCATCCTCCTTCCTCTACCGCTTTTAGTAGCTCAGAGATGAGGTGGGCTTTGCCAATGGAACACAAGTCCTGCCAAGTCCTTGCCATGCTGGCCAGACCTCCAGGATGGGCCAGGGGGATTGACTTCTGGTCAAAGGACCAGCCAACCCAACTACCTGGGGAGGGAGTGCTTATCACCAGAGAGATACATTTTGTAGTCATTGGACATAAAAATTCAAACTGTCCCATCAATAAGGACATCTTTTTTTTTCTTTAACCCTTTACCTTCTGTCTTAGTATTCTAAGACAAAAAAGCAGCAAGGGCTAGGCAAGCAGGGTTAAGTGATTTGTCCATGATCCTACAGCTGGGAAGTGTCTGAGGCCATGTTTGAACCCAGGTCCTCCTGCTGGTGCTCTCTATTCACTGTGCTACCAGTTATCCCTCAGTGTAAGCATCTTCCACTTCCCTGGGAAACTTTTCTAATGGAACCTGAATATCACAGAAGGAGGAAGAAGCTACTTTAAGATGATTTTTAGATGATCTAGAAACATGAACGATTTCGATTCAATGCATGATCTCTGCCCTACGTACAATGGGGCAGGATGACACAAAACTGGAGGAACTGGGCTATACCTAGACACTCTCCCAACCAACAAAACCAAGAGGAATCACAGAGAAGGTCAGCTCTGGGGAGCTCTCACAGAAACTTGTGTATGTGTGTGTGTGTGTGTGGGGGGGGGGGAATGGCAGTAAGGAAGGCATGTTCAAGCTCACTTAAGAAACCTGATTAACTTTGGGCAAGTCACTAGTGATTTCTCTTTGGGTCACAGATTATTTTTTTAATTCCTTAACTTCCAGCTTAGAATCAATACTGTCAGTTCCAAGACAGAAGAGTAATAAGGGCTAGGCAATGGAGGCTAAGGGACTTGCCCAGGGTTACACAGCCAGGAAGTATCTGAGGCCATATTTGAACCCAGGATGTCCATCTCTAAGCTTGGATCTCCATCCACTGAACTACCTAGCTGCCACCTCTCTCAATCATTTTTAGGAATGTAAGAGAGGTCCTGAAACCAACAATTAGCTGCCCCTTGGGCCACAGATTCTTATTTAGCTAAATGAGGGCATTCAGTTACACCAGAGGTTCTTAACCCTTTGTGTGCTATGGACCCTTTCTCAATAATTTTGAAATAATTTAAGACAAAATTTTAATTTAACAATCTTAAATTTAATAACATAATGATTTATTTAAAGTTATAAAGTTTTGTCATTTGAATTATTTAAAATAATTTTACTGTATTAAATACATACGACACATAGGAAATAAATGATATTGAAATTTGGTTATCAAAAAATATACTTTTTTAAAAATGCGTGGATTTTATAGATCAAGGCAACCTTGATCTATATGATGGCTAAAGTCCCTTTTAGCTTTAAATCCTATGATCCTTTGGGGGACTCCAATGTGTTCTGTGGATTTTCTAATAAGGATTTCTAGAAAGACATGGATTAGAATCCCCAAGGATAAGAAGTGAAAGAGTTGGAAATCTCACCAGTCAGGGGAATGCCCACATGGATGAGATCGCCGATTCATCACAAAATAATAAGCCAAGCAGCTTTGAACCAAAGAAACCAGGGAGTGAGGGGGAGGCAAGGGATAAGGGTGCAAGAGATGTGTCAAGGGGATCCTATTGCACTTTTAGATCTATCCTAAAAGTCAAACGTCTGGATTTTTGTCACATTAGGAGACCCTCCTCCTCCCCTCCTTTTCCCTCTTTTCCATGATCCTTCTGGAGTGAGGAATCCCCCAGGTTGAGCTCCAGCTCTGCCAGGGACTCTCTGTGCAACCTTCAATAAACCCTCTCCTGGCCTCAATTTTCTCCTCTGTAAAATGAGGGAGCTTGACAAGATGATTTGAAGGCCCCTTCCCTGGCCAACATTCTCTGAGTTAGATCCCAGCATAGATGAATGCCACACCCTTGGCCAATGATAATAATTGGCCATCTTTTTCATAATGCATTAGAGTCACAAAGAGATGATAAAGAGAACAACTGCCTCCTGTGTGCAAGGCAGACCACAAAGACCATTTCTCCACTTTACAACCAAAAGTCTGATAGCGTCCGGATGGTTTTTAATAAAGCATCAATTAACCAATAACTCACTTCCAGTTAGGAGGAGATCATGAACTTGCTGTTTTGTTTGCCAAAAATGCAATCAGTAAGACACATGCTGCTTTTTACAGCTGTCTGGGAGCAGCCACAAAACTAATCCATGTTTCCTTATCTATATAGTGAGTGGGGTGGACTCAATCTCTCCAATCCTTCAAAGATAGTCCCGACATCCTATGTTGCATGTTCTAATGTTCTCTGTCTCTGCTCTGACATGCTCTATTCTAAGATTCCCTTGAAGCACTGACATTCTATGGTCTGGGGGCTCTTCCAGCTCGGACACTTTATGATTTTAATCTCCGATTTTAATCTCTGTGGCTCGCTCTTATCCATTCCCCCAAAGACAGTGGTTTATCTGTAAGTGCTCCCAGAGAGTGCCTCTTTCTTCCTCCTACCTGCATTCTCCAAAGCATCCAAAGCAGCAGTGGTTCCAAGAGAGATCATGGCTCCAAACTTGAGACAATAACAATACTAATCCTCTTTGGGGCTCCGGGGCTTTACAGATTACAAAGCACTTCCCCATCTGCTCATTTAGTGAATCCTAGTAATATTCCCATGAGGGAGAAAAGGAAAAAGTTATTAACCTCAGTTTATTTAAAAAAAGGGAAACTGAGGCTCAGAGATGGGGCAACTTCCTTGAGGCCATGAGAAGAGTCAGGGACTGAGCTCCAATCTGATTTGGGATTTCCAGGCCTGGGCACTTCTGGCCAACTGACCTCACTGCCTCTGTCCAAGGTCACAGGGTGGAGGAGGGGGGGGGGGGCTAGAATCCCTGCCAAGTCCACAGTGAGACCACTCCCAAATAACCAGGATGTAGATTTCTATAGCACTTTGGTTTACACTTTCTTTCCAAGCTATGATTTCATTTGATTCTGGAAAGGAACTTCAGAGGGAAGCAAAGAAAAACTAGATAAGTCCCATTTTACAGAAGACAAAGCTAAAGTCCAGAGAGGGGAAGAAATATCCCCAAGGTCACCAAACAAGTCAGTAGCAGATCCAGGATCCTAATTCAAGCTAGAAAATCACAGTGTACAGAATGTCAGAACTGGAAAGACCTTCCTTTAGAATGCAGAAAATGGAAGGAAGACATCCTCTCATCTAGCCCCTTTTTACAGATGGAGAAAATTGAGGTCCAGGGACAGGATTTGCTCAAGGTCACACAACCATTTAGAAATAGTACCTGTGTCTCCTGATTCTGCCTTCAATGCTATTTCCACTACCCAGGGATTCCGAAGTCCTTAAACTCCCACTTCTCATCCCACTAATAAATGTTTTTAAACCCATAAAGGAAATAAATAATGTAAAGTAATTTGCAGACTTTAAAGCATAATATAAAGGCTGGTTTTATTATTTTTTTTTTACTTAAAAAAAAAACAACCCTTACCTTTCGTATTGGAATGGAGACTAAAGATTGGTTCCAAGACAGGAAAAGCTAGGCAATGGGGGTTAAGTGACTTGCCCAGGGTCACACATTTAGGAAGTGCCCTGAAGCCACATTTGAACACAGGACCTCCTTTCTCTAGGTCTGGTTCTCAATCCACTGAGTCACCTAGCTGCTCCACCCCCCCATAATTAAAATAATAATAATACATAAACCAAAGCTTGAAGTTTGTGACAGTAAAATGAAGCGTGATGGAGACTGACTGCCCTGTTGCACCGCTATGTGAAGCTCGTCCTCCTTAGCTCCGTATTAAATATTTCCTCCCTAGCCGACCCCCAAGCACTGCTGTTTGTCCAAGCCCGGCAGGCCACTGGAAACCCAAGAATACTCACAGCCATTTGATAGCGTAGCCAAGCCCGGTCTGCAAAATCAAAGACAGGAAAACCGTCCAAAGAAACTGCACCTTCGCCTTCATTTTCCACAGCCCCCAGTGCTCCCGGGGTCAAGCGCTTCTCCCCGGAGGGAGAGAGGGAAACTTGCCCCAAACGTTCTCCTCCCCGGCTCGGATACCCGCTCTCAGGCCGCTCTTCTGTCCGCAAGAAAACCTAAGAGCCAGGCAGAGATCGGAGCTGGGGTTAAAAACGGGGCTCGGGGCTAGGGGGGTGTGTTATTCAAATTGCGAAAGGAGGGGCCTACGAATTGGGAACGGGGAGGGCTCGGCGGGGTGTGTGTCTCTTCCCCGCCCCCCTCAACCCCCCACTTCTGATAGAACCTTTAGAGCCGACAAAGACAGTGCACGTATGGGTTGAATTATGTCTTGCATTATACGACTGATTGCGTGTTTCTATTTAACTCTCCATATGGTGAACCTTCCTCACGGATCCAGTTTTTTACAAGGTTGTATGGACGAATGTGTGTGTCTAGGACTGTATGTGTATATGTGGGATGGAGTGGGAGAGGGAACGGGGGAGGGAGACAGAATCAGAGAGAGTGGCAGAGAGAGAGACAAAGAGACAGAGAGACAGAGAGAGACAGAGACAGAGAAAGACAGAGTGGCAGAGACAGAGTCGGAGACAGAGACAGAGAGAGTGGCAGAGGAAGCGGGAGACTGAGAGAGAGAGACAGAGAGACAGAGAGAGACAGAGACAGAGTGGCAGAGAGACAGAGACAGAGACAGACAGAGAGAGTGAGTGGCAGAGAAAGAGACAGACAGACAGAGACAGAGACAGAGAGAATGGCAGAGAGAAAGAGAGAGAGAGAGAGAGAGAGAGAGAGAGAGAGAGAGAGAGAGAGAG
>NC_058132.1:98253476-98284878 GCF_016433145.1 Gracilinanus agilis
GAAGGGAAGGGAAGGGAAGGGAAGGGAAGGGAAGGGAAGGGAAGGGAAGGGAAGGAGAATGAACAAGGACACATGGGGAGATAGAGAGGGATCTTTTTTTCTCTCCCTAACCTCCCCCCAAATATTAAGGTAAGAGGGCATACAAGAAGAGCAGAGAGGATCCTTAAAGGCCATCCAACCACTCTTCCCTCATTTCTACAGATAAGAAACAATAATTGCAATTATAATCTCTCCCATTTATATAAAGCTTATCCGTTTTCAAAACACTTTTATTTAGTATCTTTGGCCTTCAGGATTAAAATTAGAAAGGGGTTTGAGAGATCCATAGAATATCTAATCCTTCTTTTAAAAGAGGAAGAACCTGAGGACTCAGAGAAAGGAAATGATTGATTTGTCCAGTGTTAAACAATGGAGAAGTGATGTTGTACTTGAACTCAGGCCTTCTGAGTGTGGTGAGTCTTTCCATTAAACAACAGTACTGCCATTTTTGCATTTTATCATTTGTTTTTGATACTTATTAGCAGGTTGTGCCTTAGAGTACTATTTAAAGGCAGTCACAGTCGGCAGAGTGCTGAACCTGGAGTTAAAAGATCCTAGTTCAAATCCAGCCTCAACTACTTCCTATGTGTGTGACCCTGGGCAAGTCACTGTACCTCTATCTGCCTCAATTTCCTCATCTGTAAAATGGAGATAATAATAGCACCTACCTCGCAGGTTTGTTGTGAGGATCAAATGAGAGATCCTGTAAAGAGCCTGGCACATAGTAGGTCCTACCTAAAACCTAGCTATATTTATTATTGCCTTGAAGAATCTACTAGGAAGTAAATTTTATCATGGTAGCATCATCTATCTAAATATCATGATTATCTATATAATACATCTTCCATGTTGAAGGATGAATACATCCTAGTTGAAGATATAACAGGCCCTGATTAAAGTTTGCTGAATGATGTGGAAATGAAAAAGGCTCAGAGACTGGAAAGAGAGCAGAACTGGGCTAGGTGCTAGACCTGCCCTTGATTCACTTGGCAAGGTGCTTAAGCTTTTTAAGACTCAGTTTACTCATGTGTAAACTGGGTGAGATCAGGGACCCCATAAACCATGCACTTTGAGATCCATACTGGATCATAATAGCTAAGATCTGGCATTCATATACCATTTTTAAAGTCCATAATCTCATTTGATCTTTACAACAACCCTGGGAAATAGTTGCTAATACCCCATTTTTAAAGATAAGGAAACTGAGGCTTGGAGGTAAAGGTTAAAAGATTTTTCCAGAGTCAAATATTATATTTCAGGTAAATTTTAATGAGAGGTAGCTGAATGGAAAATAGATGCAATTTTTTTCTTAACCCTGAAATCAAGGATCCCTATCAGGTTAAGAACCGCTGAATTGGATGGTAACTGAGATCCTCTTCCAGCTCAAACAGTCTATGACATAAGGCTATGAACCAGCTAGGATCCTTCTTGCACTTCCTACCTCATAGGGCTGTTGTGAAGAGAAGGCTTTACAAACATTTAATGTATTAGAAAAATGGGAATATATATATATATATATATATATATACACACATGCACTATTGGTGTTGCAAAAAATGCAGAGAGAATAACTTCATGAGGATTGGACAAATAGGCACTCTAAGGACCTTTGATTACTCTGTGTGTGTGACTTTGGGCAAGTCACATTCCCAAATCTGATCGTCTGTTTTCTCAAGTACATGGAAGGGGTTGGATTAGGTGGGTCTCTAAGCCCCCTCCTGATGCTGACGTTCTATGTTCTAAGGTCTCTTCCAGCTCATTATTCTCTGTTCTGGGGTCCCTGCCAGCTCTGACATTTTGCGTTCTAAGGTCCCTCCTGACTCTGACATCTGGATTCCAAGGTCCACTTCAGTGCTGACATCCAAAGTTCAACGGCCCCTTCTAGCCCTGGGAGTTGGAGGGGGAAGCTCCTCCCACCCTACTTGGGAGATTAATATATTTTCCTTCTCCTCAATTACCGGTGCTGGTGATTTGGGTTATCTGATTTGCCCAGACGTGCGGGCCATTTCCTGTCCCTTGTATTCCCACCACCTGATTTCCATTCTCTCACACGAAACCTTCCTATCCACCCTCCCCAAGCCCCAGGCTAATCCACCCTTCCCAGGCAGGGAGGAGGACAAGGGCCCCAGCAGGCACCTTGGGCTCTGTTTCCCACCTAGCCCTCAGCCACCTCACCTCCTCATCTAAAAGCTGGATGAGGCTCGAGCTCTCCCTGGTCAGGAGGCAGGTTTAGACTTGGTACAGTATTTCCCAATATTTAGTATTTGAAAATGAAGTGAATTGTCTCTAGAGGTCAGGAGGTTGCCCCTCCCTGGAATTCTTATAGCAAAGCCTGGACCCACCCTTGTTATCTCTGGATCTTGTTCAGATACTGGTTGGTTAGATGGCTTTTGGTTCCATCCAATTCTGACTGCAGAGGAGCAAAAGCTGTTGCTGATTTGAGCTGTTTAGAAGGAAGGGGGGGGGGGGGAGAAAAGAGGAATTTGTAGAAAGAAAGAAGCAAGAAAGTAGAGGAGGAAAGGAGATTGGGAGAAGATGGTAGAGAGGGGGAGGGAAGGAAAGAGAGGAGGAAGATAGAGGGGATAAAAGGAGGGAAAGAGATGAAAGGAGAGGGGAGGAATAAAGCAAGAGAGGAAAAGAATAAGGAAGGAGAAATAGGAGAGAGGAAAAGATGGAATGAGGGAAAGGGAAAAGTGAGAAAGGGAAAACAGAGAAGGAAAAGAAAGGAGGGACAGAAGGAAAGGGTAGGAGAAAGGAAGAAAGAGGGAAAGATGTTGAAAGGAAATGAAGAAAAGGAGGGGAGGAAAGAAATAAAGGGGGAAAATAAGCTGTCTTGTGGCCTTTCTACTTTTCTAGTCATCCATTTCCTTATCTGTAGAATGAAGGATTTGGACAAAATGAGTATTTTCCTAACTATTCTCCCTAATAAGAATTCCATGAGCAAATAATAACAATGATATTCCAGTGTGAAATATGAAATTATGTATTATAAAAACTTCTGGGCAATAGTTTTTAATATGAAAAAAAATTTAATTTGTTGTATTTTGTGTCCAAAGTTTCCTCTTCCTCTTTTATCTCTAGGGTATTCCCTGGACCAATATGTCTAGCATCTGTCAATAATACTAGTGGTACTTTCCCCCAGAGGGCAGAACTGGGAACCATGGGGGAAAGTTGAAGGGAGTGAGATTTCAGCTTGATGTAAGAAAAAACTTCCAAAGAGGCTGTCTAAAAGTATAATGGGTTCGCTTGGGAGGCAGTGAGCTCTCTTTCACACTGGAGGTCTTCAAAGAAAGGATGAATAACCATTTGTTAGGGAAGGTGTAGTGGGGGTCCTTGTTCAGGTAGAAGTTAGACCTTTGAGGTCCCTTCCAGCTCTCAGTCTGGCTTTTCAAATTCAAAAGGTATTTAGTAGCCAAACTGGTTTGTTAAATACAGCAAGTTCTAATGGGGGGGGGGGGGGGAGGGGGAGAACACCACCAACACAGGAGGGAAGGAGTCAGGAAGCCTGAATTCAAATGCTGGCTCTTGACACTTACTAACTGTGGACAATGGGCAAGTGATTTACCCACTCCAGTTTTCAATTTTCTCTTCTGTAAAATGGAAGTGATATACTTGAGACCATTTTCCTCATAGGGATGTTGTAAGTAAAGTGCTCTAATCTTTTCTAGCTAAAATGTTCTGTATTTGACCATTTCACGTTAGAAGGTCCCTTCTAGCTTTAACATTCTAAAATCACATAAGAGCATAGATTCAGAGCTGGTAGGAACCATAGAAGCTATCCTGCCCAACCCCTTTCATTTTATAGATGAGGGGGGAAAAGTCTTGAGAAAATCAGGATTGGAACCCAGAACCTTTCATTCCAAAGTTGGGGCTCTTTCCACTATACCCCACAACTTTGTTAAAGTCAATTTTGAGTCATGCCTGACTCTCTCCCCTTTGGAGGTTTTCTTGGCAAAGATACTGGAGTAGTTTGTCATTTACTACTCCTGTTCATTTTACAGATGAGGAAACTGAAGTAAACAGGGTGAAATGACTTACCCAGGTTCAAATAGCTAGTCAGTGTTTGAGGTCAGATTTGAATTTAGGAAGAGTCTTCCTGACTCCAGTTCCAGTACTCTATTCACTGGCCATCTAGATATCCACCACACTGATAGCTCAGCTCTATTCTTCCATGCTCTAAGGTCCCTTTTAGTTTTGATTGTCTATGTTCTAAGTTCCTTCCAGTTCTAAGGTTCTTGTACAGCCCATGATCCTACATAGCCATATCTAGTTACTATTGTTTTGAATTCTTATTTAGGGGTTGTAGTATTATTAGTTTTCAGTTGTGCTTGTCAACAAGGACCAGTCTTGCTCATCTCTGGCCCCCCACAAAATGCCTAGGGCATAGGTTTCAATGACAGTTGTCTTTTAATACTGTTCTTTGGAGAAAGCATCCATCTGAATGAATGAGAATCAGAGAATATTTTTTAAAGAAAAGTAGCTTTATTACTTTTATTTTATGCTACAACCTTTTTTTACTCTTTAAATTAATTTAAAGAAATTTTGAGCTCCAAATTCTCTCCCTTCCCCCAGCCCTTCCCCTAACCATTGAAAAGGCAAGAAATATATCCATTATACATGTGAAGTCATGCAAAACATTTCTATATTCACCATGTTGCAAGAAAAAAAAATTAGGTGAAAAATATGCTTCAATCTGCATTTAGAGTTCATCAGTTCTCTCTGGAGATCGATATCATTTTTCATCATTGTATTAATCAAAGTAGCTAAGTTTTCACAGTTGTTCGCTGTTATAGTATGTAATGTTCTCCTTGTTTTGCTTTGCATCAGTTCATGTAAGTTTTTCTAGGTTTTTCTGAAACCATCCTCCTTGTCATCTCTTGTAGCACAATAGGATTCCAAATCCAAATAGGATTTCACACAACTTGTTCAGCCATTCCATTACTGATGAACATTCCCCCTCAATTTCTAATTCTTCTAATTTAAATTCTTTACCTCAAAAGGAACTGTTATAAGTATAAATATGTATGTGTGTATATGTGTGTATCCTTTCCTTTTTTCTTTGATCTCTTTGCGAAAGCTTCATTGCTTTTAAACAAATCCAATGACAGATACTCCTAGCTAGTGTATCCAAGCAACCAGAGATCCTTTGGGACCTGTTTGCAGAATCCATCAAGATAACACAGACTTACAATTATCCTATCAATTGCTCCCCTAAGGAGGCTAAGCATGCATAATAATAACAATTATACAATAATTACTTACATTTATATAGCACTCAAAGGTTTGTAAAAGCACTTTCACATGTATTATCTTTCCCAGGATTACCCTGTGTGTTTGTTTAACTGACAATCTTTCCATAGAAAGAGCAATGGTCAATTTAGGCTGAATCTTAATGAGTTCATACTGAATTTGCATAGTTAAACTGAAGTGAAGAACACAGTCCTCCCACAGAATGTAAATCCCTTAAAGGTGAGGACTGTTTTCACTTTCATCTGGGTACTTCTAGTACCTAGAACTGTGCCTGGTATGTTATACAAATTCTGATTAATTAATTGTTGCACAAGAGAAGTCAGGAGGCCCAGGTTCTAGTCCCACTTTACTCAGTAATTATTAAGTAATTTTTTTTTCAGAGCCTCAGTTTCTTTGTCTGTAAAATGGAGTTTGAGTGGATGATGCCTTCCAGTTCTAAACTCTATTCTGTATTCCAAGGATCCTTCCATTGTAGGCTAGAATTTGAAGGGACAGTCAATAGAACATTATTATTTTATTTATGTATTGTCAACCCACAATAGTAGTGGGGTGGGGGAAATGAGACAACTAATGATAGATTCTTATATTTTTTTAATTTTTATTTGTTTGCTGATTAATTAAAATTCCCAAGTATCTCCCTTGTCCTCTCTTCCTCCGCTCTCCTGACACTGGAGAAAGCCTCACTTGACAACAAATAAATAAATAAACAAATAAACAAACAAACAAACAAACAAATAAATAAATAAATAAACAAATAAATAAACAAACAAACAAAGAAATCACCAAATAAATTTTAAAAAATGAATGAATAGACAAATAAATGAATGAATGAATGGATGGACGGATAAATAAATAAATAAATGTGTGCATATAAACTATGTCTTTCATGTTTCTGTTTATCTGTTCTTTCTCTAGAGATAGCTATTCACAAGTTATTCTTCAAATGTTTATTCTGTACCCATATATAATGTTTTCTTGATTCTATTTGTTTCAGTCTTTCTACATTGGGTTTTTTAAAAAATTAACCTCTTTGTCACTTATGCAACTATATTCCATTACAATCATATGCCACAACTTGTTTAGCCATTCCCCAATTGATGGACATCTCTATAATTTTGATTTCTTTGCCACCACAAAGACAGCTGTTATAAATATTTTAGAACATATGAGTCCTCTTCCTTCCCTCCTCCTGCCCCCCCATCATCTTGAGAAACAAAAGTAATAAGGATATTGCTAGGTCAAAAGGTATACACAATTTGATAACTCTGGGCATAATTTCAAGTTGCTTTCCAAAATGGCTGGATCAGTTCCATCAATAATATATTTGTGTCCTCATTTTCCCATATCCCCTCCAATATTTTTCATTTTGCTTTTTTATCATTTTAGCCAGTCTGATAGGTGCGAGATAGGGAAGGTTTCTTCTTAGTGAAGGGGATTGCAGAACAACAAGGAAGCTTTGGACTGGATGTCACAAATGTGGTTTTGAATTCTAGCTCTGGTGGTCAAGGCCCTGTGTCTCTCTGGGCCTGTAAAGATGAAGCACCAGGGATGTTAAAATGTGACCTAAATGGTTGTGGGTACACACACTGGGTTGAAGGAGAGACAGGACCAGCCAGGATAGGGAGACCAGGTTCACTGCTAAGCTGGTAACTGTCAAGAATGATAGTTGGCCCCAACAGTCACCCAGCTCACCCTAGGCCAGGGTCTATGGAACCAGCAGGCAAAGGTAAAGGTTTTTAACAGTTTAATTGAGGGTAACTAAATAAAGATAGGATGGGGATTCTGCACTTGAAAAACCTAAAGGGCAAACCACAGGGGCAAGGGGAGGACTTGACTACTCTAATCTAATTGACCTAAGCCAGGCAGGGTCCAAAGGAACAGTACTGGAGTCCCTGGGAAGGCTGCTTCCAACCTGGTTCCAGCCAGGTTTGACCAGCACAGCTAAAAGGCCTGAGGGTGGCTTTGGGGTTCTCACGGTAATCCACAGATGATCTCAGGATGCCAAAAGCCAAGGTGGCCCAAGGTATCCAAGTAGAGAGAGTGTGCTTGAGATGCTGTCCACCAGATCCCAAATTCCTCCTCCACCTGGTGCTGCTCTGTAGTTCTTGTCCACTTGCTTGATGCCACCACCACTCAGGATCCCCGGGAATCAGGATGCTGGGTGTCCTTAACTCTGAGATCTCCCAGGGCTAGCAACAGTTTGTGCCAACCACTAATGGAGTCTCTCTCAGAGCACAAGCCCTACTTCCTGCTCCTTCATTCCATCTTGGAATTCTCCAGCCCTTCCTGCTAGGTCTAACACTATTGCTAAATAAATTACTAAATAAACCCTCACAACAAGCCTCAGGTCTTTCCTCTGCATAGAGGAGGTAAGACTCCATCTCCTACCTCCCCCACAGGGCTGTTGTGTAGATCCAGTGAGATCTCTTTTATGCATTTCTTTGTAATCATACAGTACGATATCCACAAGAGCTATTATTATTATTATTATTAGAAGAATCATAGTATTCCTCCAAGTATGTATTGCTAGACTTCCATTGGGCTACCTCCTGGTATGAGTCGCAGAGGTTGAGGATTAGTGACTTTCATACAAAGTCAGGAAATAAAGGCTCTTCTGAGGATGCTTCCTAAGAACATTCCATCCTCAATTTCATAAACTCCTTATGATGACCTTATCCAAACTTCCATTTAATATGTAGGGAAACCAAGATCCAGGGAAAGAAAGTGACTTTTCCTTCTGAGAGGAGTATCCATGACCCTGAAGTCCTTCCCCCACCTCCTGTGATTTGAACTACAGATAGTCCTTCCACATTGCAACTTTCCCCATTGCAGTTTTGATAAATTGCAGATTGACATAAGAAATTAAATGGAAATTTTGGTGAGTTTGGGGGAAGTCATAGACAGCACAGAAAAGGCTTAGAAACTCAGAAATGCACAAACCATATGTTGGTATTGTGTAATATTTTATTTTTAATACCATAAGTATACCCAATTTCTTTTTTAAAGTTAAAATAAATAAAAAGTTAGTTTGTGAAAAGAACGCGAAAGCCAGCAGATGACACACAAAAGCTAGACATGGTAACACATATAGCCTATAACCAAATACTTAACCCAAATTTTGCAATAAGGTACTATAAACACCCCATAAAAGAAAAAGAAGAAAAATTCAGATTTCTTCTCTGGTATTCGAGGAGGGCCAAAAAATTTTACACAGACTTTCCAGACCGCGGATGTGCCATGCCCCTAACTTGGCGATATGGAAGGAATGCCTGTAATTCATTCTGTCTCACTAGGACTTTTTCAGTAGCCCCTAACACAGACCCCTGCTTCATACAGGACCATTGAATTTTGAGCTTCTGGGCTCTGAGAAGTCTAATACAATCCCCAAGTTAGGGAGGTGTTTAGGGCAACCAGCTGAGGAACTGTCTGCCCCGGATCGAAGGCCTTATGTAGCTGAATTTGAAAAGGCTCATTACCAGCCTAGGAAGAACTAGGATGAGGAAGCAGAATGTGACCTTGAAAGCCAATGAATCCAACCCTCTTCATTTTGAAGATGAGGAAACTGAGGCTCTGAGACATTAAGGTGACTTGACCAAGATCATACAGGCAGTAGAAGTAGGCAGAATTTGAACTGAGTCTTCTAACTCCAAAATATAGACTCATTTCACTGGACCAACAGCAGATGAAATCATTGGCCTTAAGGTACTGAAGTATAAATAGTGGCTCCTTCTACTGATTCTTCCCTTCCCAAGACATTGGGCTTTGAGGGATTAAGACAATTTGTTGGGAAGTGTCAAAGCCCTAGAATCCTGCACTGTTAGCTCTTCTAGTTCAACCCCTCACATATCAGAGGAAGAAACTGAGGCCAAGAGAGATGAAAAGCTTTGCTCTATGATCACACATATTTGTAGATAAAGTAGTCATTTAACCTATCTATCTCAGTTTCCTCATCTGTAATGTGGGGATAATTACACAACTACCTCCAAAGGTTGGTTGTAAAGATTAAATGAGATAGATGTAAAGCCCTTGGAACGCCGCCTGGCACATAGACACGTAATAAATGCTTATTTTCTTTCTCCCTCCCTCCCCCCTTCCTTCCTTCTTCCTTCCAGCCTTCCTCTCTCTCTCTTTCTCCTTCCTTCCTCCCTCCCTTCATTCCTTCCTTTTTAACTTCTTCTCTTTCTTCCTTCCTTCCACTTGCCTAGCCTCCGCTTCTCTCTCTCCGTCCCTACTTCTTAAGATGCCCCAAGCAATACCTTCTCTCTGCCCTCATTAAGTTCCTTCTTTGGGCAATAGAAGGGAAATGGACACTTGGAGGAGTCAGCCCGAGGCCCTGCGTGGTCATCCCAGACTGGGGGGTGGCAGGGTGGCCTGAGAAGCATGAGGGCCCTTGGCTCCACTTTGAGCTCTGCTACTCCCAGCAAGTCTAAAATGAGGACCTGAGCCCACGGCGCTGCAAGGCCCCTCTCAGCTCCGGCTCTATGTTCCAAGGAGCCTGCCTAGAACTCGGATGGTCTTATGAACTGACCCACTCGGGTGGGCTGGCTGAACCCCTGTGTCAGGGACGGAGGGGCTTGGAGCAACCTGGATTGATCTGCAGAAGGGTGAGTGCGAGAGAGCCATGTTATACTGGGAACGGAAGAGAGTCGATGTGTGTGTGCACAATGTGTGGGGAGGGCGGAGGAGCATGAGCTCATGGAGCAGACCCGGGTCTGGCCTGTGCTGGCCCTGGAAGATGGGGCCCGCTGGGGTATCCATAGCGCCATCACTCCCGTCATCACCACCATGGGCCCACAGAGCTGCCCCAGCAGACACTCCCCAGACGCCCAAGGCCTAATCCCCCGCACAGTAAACTCCTGTAATTCCGAAGGCCCAATCCCAGGCCCTTTCCGTGTGATTAGCCAGCCAGGTTCCTCTCCTCTCTTCTGGGGCTGATTCTTCTTTTTAACAGCACCTCAATTCACTATTTTCCATCAAGGAACTGACTGCCTATGAGGGGCTCTCACATTAACGTCCAGGACCAGGAGAAGTTAAAATTACAGCAAGATGGATTTGAGTTAGTTGGTCAATACACATATATTAAAAACCCCTACTATGCTCTGTTAAAAATAATTTAATCAACAATTTAAATGAAACAAATATTTAAAGCCCCTCCTGTGCACCAGGCAAAGAATCCCTATCCTCCAGCAGCTCACCATCTAAAGGAGGAGACTATCTACCAGATGAAAAGCAAATAATCAGTAAAGGGGAGGCACCAGAATTAAAAGGGATTGCAGGCGGCTTCTTGTAGAAGGTGGGATTTAGTGGGGGCTGGGAAGCCGGGATGGGGAGATGAAAGGGAGAGCATTCGGAGCATGGGGGACGTCTGGTGAAAATACCCAGCGTGGGAGAGTCGTTGTTCCAGGTGAGTAGATGACGTGTAAGAAGAGTGGACACAGGGGTGACATGGAGGAGGGCAGAGATGAGGGCTTTGAATGCAGCTAAACAGGATCTTGTATTTGATCTTGGAGAATAACCCTTTCTATGCATGTACTCACTGGAAAGTCAAAACGACTGTCTGAACTAGGCACTGTAGGTTCAGGAATTAGCACTCTCGTTTTATAGGTGAAGAACCAGAGATTCACAGAGTCTCCACCAGCATCATGGAATTCCTCTACAATGTCCCCACAAGTGGCTATCTTGGGTCCACTCAAGGACTTCTTGAGTTTCTTTATTTCCTGTCCCCAACCCAGAGTGGCCATTAAAATCACTTCACATAATATGACTTCCTTGTATTGTTCTTTTAGCTTATATTGTCATAGACATGTAATAATGCGTCGCCTGTATGCTCTGACCCCACTCTCTCAATTCCAGGTTCGCTACATCTGCCCCTTGGGTGCTAGGGGACCTGAGGAGCTTGGGGAGCTCTCTTCCCCATTGCCTTGGGCTCGAGTCACCCCCATTTGTTTCCCATTGCCAGGGGCCAGTGACTAGCTGCCCAGTTACACTTAACCATTTGACATTGGGTAGCTTTTATCAAAGGGATGTGTAACTGCAAAGATAGAGCAAGAATAATTGTTTTTTCTAAACCCCAGTTCCTCCAGGGCATACTGGCCCCTACACCATGTCTCTAAGGAAATAGTTTCAAAACTTAGCTAAGTTCTTATATGACATTTCTCCCACCAACTTCAAGTCTAGATTTGACATGACTGCCTCCACTAGGGTTGAGGCTTGAATGTCACTCCCCAAGGGGTTCTTCAGGGCATCGATGCTGCTAAACTGGGCTTGGATTCTGACTCAGTTTCCTGAGACTTATTCTTCCAACCTTTGAAACTCTCAACTCCCTTCACTTAGAACAAAACAAAGCAAACACACAAAAAGGCCAAAGACCAAATGAGTGAAAGAATCCTCAATATTCCCCAGACACAAATGGAGCAAAGTGGTGGATGATGTTGACACAGGTCTTTTTGAGAAAGGCTTCCTCCTCACCCTCCACTGATGGTCAACATTCTCTTTCAAGCCACTTTCCTTAGAAATCATAACAGTTCTCCAGAAGCCACCTCCCCATATTCCTTTATAAATCTGAATTGAAAGAACACGGTCTCTGCTTGCTTTATTCTCCATAAACTCTGTACAAGTCTTCCAATGTTTGTAGTTTCCATGACATTTATATTCTGCTTTGATTATTTCCAACTGACAGGCACCCATATTTATTCTAGGATTTTTATTTTTTTTGGTAACACAAAAGGGATTCCAGACAATTGCCTCTTTCCCATTCACAGTCAAGTTACCTTCCAAATTACTAATATATAATGCCATATTTGGGAGGAGTTTTAGAAGATATAGATTATATTTTCTTTCTTAATCTTGGAGGAGGGAGATAGTAAGACTGAAGATCTGAAAATAAAAGTAAGTCAATCAAAGAGATTAATTACATGTTATATGAACTGGAATCGGGAAAAAGAAGATAATGTTGGAGGCAGGAGGGCCCTGAGAACATAGACTATCAGAGCTGGAAGGGACCTTCAACATCATCTAGCTCAACATCTTCATATACCAGAGAAGGAAATCGAAATTAAGAGAGTGAGAATAAGCTGCCCAGGGTCCCTCAGTGGATCAGTGTCAATCAAGATTCTGGACTTTTGTGATTCAAGCAGTTTCCAAGCTTTGGCCCAGCCTGGTGTCCCAGCAATTTTCTTTTCTTGGAAGAGGTGGTGGGAATAGACGAACCCTAATGAGGGCTGTAACAGGTAAGATGAAATGACTGCAAAAACAAAGATTTGACCTTCTGAGCATATTAATTTATTAAGTAATGCATGCCAATTGCCTAACAAATTGGGACCAGGCCCCTTCCACAGTTTAGGACTGGACCCCAAATATAGGAGTAGACAGAATTTTATACATTAAAAACAATTAATAAAATAATATTTAATTAATTAAAAGGATTTTAAAATAAATTAAAAGGAAATAATTAATTAAAAGGAAATAATACATTAGATAACAATTTCTAATTGGAGGAAAGTTAAGGGACTTTCTAAGTCGAAATGGGGAGAGTGAACGGGCCAATTCTCTGAATTCTGACAAAGTGGTGTCCCACTCTTCCCAAGTATCCATAAACAATCAAAAGAACATGGAAACAATAACTGATTGGTCAGTTTGGGACCAGTGTTCAGATAAGACATATAGGCTGCTTGACATGTACAATTATTACTCCTTACATCAGCCTTAGAATCTAACTGCATTTCTGGTCACTATGGCCTAGGTCCATGGTGGTGAACCTATGGCATGTGTGCCAGAGGGGGCACTCAGAGCCCTCTCTGTGGGCACACATGCTGTTGGCCCAGCACAGAGTTCGCCAGAGGGATGTGGGTCTGGGCTGCTCCCCACCCCCTTCCCCTCTCCATGCATGCCTGAGGATATCACCTGCTCCTCTAAAAGGTTTGTCATCACTGATCTAGGTCCTTGGTTAAGGGTCTCTAAACAGTAGGTACAATTGGTCCAGTTTCCCAACCTCACAGGGCTAGGTTCAAACAATGCAATAAGCTGTTTTCCTAATTCCCATAATTGAATAAAGTTTTCTCACAGGACAGAAGTTGGACTAGGTCCATAATAAAAAAAAGGGAACCAGGGCCGCTGGGTAGCTCAGTGAATTGAGAGCCAGGCCTAGAGACAGGAGGTCCTAGGTTCAAATCCAGACTCAGACACTTCCCAGCTGTGTGACCCTGGGCAAGTCACTTGATCCCCATTGCCTAAAAAAAGGGGGGGGGGGACCAGGCTAGCTCCAGAATTGAATCACAAGATGGAGTTGTTGTGGTCTGCTCAATGACCACAATTAACTGCTTGCTATCCTATTCCTCTCAATTCCTTCAGGTCTAGCGGGTAGGAAGAAGATGGTCCAGGAATTCAATCAAATGGCTTCATTTCTCCCTCTGAAAGCCTGTAGTGATGGGGCACTCACTGCCTCCAAAGGCCACCCATTTTGCTTTGGAACAGCTCTGCAATTCAGGAAGATTTTCCTTGGATAGAGATGAAATTTGCTCCTGAAGCTTTTATCCATTGTTCCCAGCACTTCACTTTGACACTATGCAGGGCAAGTCTAATTCCTCTTCCAACTGAGAGGCCTTCAAATAATTGAAGATATGATCAGTTCCCTGTCCAGACTCTTCTCTGGGCTAAATTTCCCAGTTCCTCTGACTAGAGTCCTCCATCCTTTATTTCACTCTCATTTGACAAATGTCCTTCCTCAAATGTAGTACCCAGGATTGGGGACTGTAAGCATTTACAGTAGTTGTTTCCCCAATCTTCTAATGATTTCCTGACCTAGAGTCTTTGCTCACATTGCTCCCCTAAAGATTCTTCTGTCCGTACATCTCTCTCCTCTTACTCTCTCATCATCCACCTTTTTCTCTCCACTCACAAAGTCACAGCCTATAACCTCCTAAGTCGTTTTCCTCCCTGTCTCTTCTTTCTCCAAACCATACTCTACATGGCCATCAAAATAATCTTCTTAAAGCAAAGGTCTGATTATTTTACTTCAATGCCCTACTAAAGAAGCTTCAATGGCTCCCTATCACTCCTAGGATAAAATACATATTTTGGCATGGCATTTAGAGCCCTTCATGGTCCAGATCCCATCTACCTTTCCAGATTTACTTCAAATTCTTTTCTTCAGGGACTTGAAGTCTCCCCCAAACTGTCTTGCTAGCAGTTTTCAAAACTCAATATTCCAGCTCTTGCCCTTTCTCTTCCCTGCTATTCCCCAGAACTCTTGGATTCCTTCCAAGCCCAGCTAAGTTGACACTTCCAAAAGGAAGCTTCCTCAGTGCTCTCCTCTTTCTCAAATTTTCTTATATTTACTTATCTGTTTAGTTATTATATCCTCCACTGGAATACAAATTCCTTGTTTTATAAAGACTGTTTTGGCTGTGATGTTTTTGGTTTTTGCCTTTGTATTCCCAGTACCCAGGCCAGCATTATGTAGTCAGTGTATGATGACTTAAGGAAGAAGGTTCTGGTCCCACCTTCACTTGTTGGAATCTTGAACATCCTTCAATACCAGTTTCTGAAAGCCCCTGCTGCAAAGGCTCCTCCCACCCCCACCCCACTGCATTAATTGGATTTGCTCCTGGATGATTTTCTATTATCATTCTAATCTCCTATACTAAAATGCAAGACCTGACATCAAATCACAGCTCTACCATTTGCTTTTATGACTTTGGGCCTCTATGGGTCTCTATGGGCCTCAGTTTCCTCATTTGTAAAATAATAGGGTTGGATCAAATAGCTTCCAAGGTCACTTAAAATCTATGGGGATTTTAGTGGATTGTAAATATCAATTGCCAATGTAATACCCTAGACAGATAATAAGAATTTATATTGTGCCTACTATGTGTCGGGCACTGTGCTAAGCACTTGTTTCAAATATTATTTTATTTGATCCTCAAAGCAAACCTAGGAGGTAGGTGCTATTATATACCCATTTTAAAGTTGAGGAAAGTGAGGCAGGCAGCAGCAATTTGCCCAGAATCACATAACTACTTTAAGCCCAAAGAGATCTGCAACAGCTCACATTTCTATTAATTCCAAAAGTTTACAAAGGGTGGTCTTTCCTCAGAAAAATATCTGTGGAAAGGTGACAGTGTAGCAAAAATATTCGATCTGGAGTCAGGAGAAATGTTAGATTTGTAATTCTAAGATCCAGATCTGCCATTTACCACCTATGTGACCTTGGGCACGTCACTTAACTTTTCTGAGTCTCAATGTTGTCGTCTTCTGTGAAGTGTCAGGGAAAGGTTAACAAGAACTAGCCAGGACCTCAGACCCCAGGGCCCTGAAGCTGGACCAGGGCAGAACTGCCTGGGCCAGCCTGAGTCATCCTCCCAATTTGCAGGACAACTCCCCTGTTTGTCTAGATCTCCTTTAGGGCTTCTGGTCAGTGGGACCCACCCAGGGCAGAACAAATAGCAGGACAATGCCTGACCGGATTGTTTTGAGTCTGGGGAAGGGCAAAGGAGCCACTGGGGAAGGGCAGGCGGGGGAGGGATGCTCTCTAGGCTGAGACTTTAGCCCAGGAATCCAAGGGTTTTTGCAACCAAGCATTTTTTTTTTTTTTTTTTTTACCTAAGAGCAAACTAAAGGGCAAGAGACAAAAGGAGAAGATAGGGAAGAAGGAAGGAGAAAGGAAAGATAAACTAGAAAGGCAGGTCTTTTATCTTTGAACAGCTAAGGTGCTGCCACAGTCCCTGGAAACATCCCTAACTATCACTGTCTTCTCTTTTCAGAAGAGACAGAAGGATGGACAGAAGAGGTTTTTCCTAGTAATGAACATCTTATTCACTTATGAGTCTGGGAAGGAAGGAAGGAAGAAAGGAAGAAAAGAAGGAAGGAAGGAAGGAAGGAAGGAAGGAAGGAAGGAAGGAAGGAAGGAAGGAAGAGAAAAAATGAAAGGAGGGAAGGAAGAGAATGAGAGAGGGTGTATGAAGGGGAAAAAAGCAAGGAGGGAGGAAGAAAGAGGAAAGGGAAGGAATAAGAGAAAAAAGGAAGGAAGAAAAATAAAGCAATGAGAAAAGAGTAGAAACAGGTCTTTATTAAGCAGCTACTATATGCTAAGCATCTTAGAAATATACCATCTGATCCTCATAACAACTCAGGAAGGTAGTTGCTGTTATTATTATTATCATCTCTAATTTGTAGTTGAGTAAATTGAAACAGGGTAAATGACTGCTCAGGGTCATACAGCTAGTGTCTGTCTTTCTGAGTTCAGGCCTAGCTCCCTTTCCACTATATCACCTAGTTACTTCCAAAAGAAGAAGGGGCAAGAAAAAAGTTAAGTGCTTAGGAAGGGAGGGAGACTAAGAGGAAGGGAGGGAAGAGAAAGCTGGCAGAAAGGAAGAAAGGGATAAAGGGAGGGAGGGAGGGAGGACAGGAGGGGAAGGAAGGAAGAGAGGGAAGAAGAAAAATAGAAAGGAGGTAAAAAAAGGCAAGGAAGAAAAGAAAGAAGAATGAACAGATGTGAAAGAAAGATAAGAAAAAAGAATAAGAGAAAAGAGAAGACAGTAAAAAGGAGAAAAATCAATGAGAAGAAAAAAGAACTGTCAGTTCATCAGGCTGAGGCCCAAGGAACAGTCCAAGGGGAAGGAGCTGACTGAGTCCAAGAAGCTGGAGTCTGGCTCACATCACAGGAGGCGAGAAGCGTGCTTGGCCAAGAGGAACCATGGAATGCTTTCACCTCGGGATATTTAAGGGGTGGGAGGGCTGGCACAGGCAACGAACAGGGGGCTAGGCTAGGAAGGCAGTCTTTTATCTTTGGACAGCTGAGGCACCACCAGAGTCCCTGGAAACCTCCTGAGCTATCACTCTCTTCTCTCCTCAGAAGAGGCATCTAGGATGGACAGAGTTGGTTTTTCTTAGGAATGACCATCTCATTCACTCCTACATTTATGAATCTGGTCTTGTAGATTTAGTTTGGGAAGGACTTGAAACATCATTTAATCCATTCCCCTTTAATTTCTTTTAATTCTTAAAAATTATTTTAAGTTTTTTTACATTTCCAATTTGACAACCACCAACAAAACAAACATTTCCATTTATGAAGAACAGAAAGAAGATGGAACCTGTGAATCTCTTTCATATACAGCTTTTTAAAAAAAGCATATAACAGATTCAACACTTTAGTTACAAAGCTCTATTTGTACCATCCTCTGTATTTTTTTTCTCTTCACTTCTGTTCATTTTAAAAAATACTTCAGTGAGGTTCTTTTTTTGGAGGGCATCATCAGCCCCAAAAGTTGTTTGGTAACAACAGCTATTGTCTACTACAATAGACTGAGAGCTTCTTAAGAGCCAGGACAGTATTTGCCTTTCTTTGTACCCCTAGTGCTGGGCACATGGTGGGTGCTTAATACATGTTTTGTTGAATCAAATCCCTCTCTTCCCCCATCTAAAAAAATCTTTTCTTGTAAGTTAAGCAAACCAAATTCACGTATTGGTCCTGTCTGAAAATGTTTTTTCATTCTACACCTCAAGTCCATCACCTCTCTGTAAGTAAGCATAACCCACTCATTTTAAATAGGATTAGTGATTTTCTCAAAGCCAAGAGTCAGAGAAGGGCAACTAGGTGGTACAGTGGAGTGCCAGGTCTGAGTTAGGGAAGATTCACCTTCCTGAGTTCAAAGCTGGCCTCAGATACTTACTAGCTGGATGATCCTGGGCATGTCACTTTACCCTGTTTGCCTCAGTTTCCTCCTATGTAAAATGAGCTGGAGAAGGAAATGGTAAACCACTCCAGTGTCTTTGCCAAGAAAACCCCAAATGATGCCACAAAGAGTTAGACATGCCTGAAAAATAACTAAACATCAAGGGAAGAGATAAGATGATGAGATGATCATCCGTGACAACAGACCCACTGAACACTAGCCCTAGATGGGACTTTGGGATCTTAGGATATGTGTTCTGGAAGGGTGCTTAGAACGTGGATCATCAGAACTGGCAGGTATCCTAGAACACGGAATATAGTGTGTCCTAGAAATCTCCTCCAAGAAATCTTTACACAAAATATCAGAGTTCTACGGGACTTTAGCACCGATGATGTTAGAACACAGAATACTGTCGTGCCGGGGCTGGAAGGGACCCCAGAAAACAGAACGGTAGAGCTGGGAGGGACCTTTGGATCATCTCCTCCAGGCCCTTCATTGGAGAGAAAAGGGAAGAGGTCCAGAGAAGGCCGAGGTCCCACAGCCAGCCAACAGCCATTTAGGAGAAGAATCAAGGTCTTTGGACAGCTAATAGGGGAGAGAACTGCCCCTCTTGGGAAGACAGACCCTCCACAGGGCTTCTGGCCCCCTGAAAATGGGCCTGTCCTGCCTGTGGGCGAGGCCAGAAAACCCTGCTCCCCCGGAGGATGGCCCAGCCTGCCCAGGTTCAGGGCTGGGGAGAGGCCAAGAGGGTGGGTGCCCCGGCTTGGTCACTAGTTTGGAGAAACCCCGGGCTGGAGGCAGCCCAAGCAGCGCGGCTCAGGCCCTCTCCCGCCTGTGATTTAGTGACTTTCATAAGCTCTCTCAGAGCCAAAAGGAAAGAGGAGGCAGGGCTATTTTTTAAAATGACCTTAGCTCTGGGCAGTTACATGATGGAAACTGCTCTCCTGACGTCATCTGGTGCAGACACCTCCCTGTGAGACACACACTCTGGTCCCCGTTAGCAGCCCCTCATACCTGGGGCTGGGCCTGCCTCTCCCCCTGGCCCCCGGCTTCCTCCCCCTCGAGAAGCGGCTCTGACACCATCCCGGGGCTCAGCCGGGCTGAGGAGGGGAAGAAGTGACTGCGGCCTTGCAGAGAGCTCCCGGCCTCCCTGGGGCTGTGGGAAAATGATCTTGGGACCTTGGTGACTCCGCTTTGGACCTCGGAGCCTCCCTGTCCTCCTCTGCCATGTTCAGTCAGTCAGTACACTGTGAGGACCTACTAGGGGCTAGGTGCCCCGCGAAGAGGGGCGGAAGACAGTCCTGGTCCTCAAACTCAGCCCGGGCTATGCCCATGGAACTAAATAGGAGATGTAAAGCAATGAGAAAATACCGGTGTAGAACACCAAAGACCTCCGAGGCCAGACCCTTCTTATTTTTACAGAGGAGCAAACTGAGGCCCAGGGAAGTGAGGTGACTAATAGGTAGCACGAATCAGAGACGAGATGCCAACCTGGGCTCAGGTGGCAGAATGGGGACGAATGGGCACCACAAAAAAGGGGAGGCTCTGGCCTTGTAGAGCTCTGAGGTCTGGAAGATAACTTGGAAATCTAACCTCCTTGTTTTACAGATGAAGAAACCAAGGCCAAGGAAAGAAGTTCGCTCCGCAATGCTTCTGGCCCCCTGAAAATGGGCCTGTCCTGCCTGTGGGCGAGGCCAGACAACCCTGCCCCCCCCCCCATGGCCCGGCTTGCCCAGTTCAGGGTGGGGGAGAGTTATCACTCACAGTTATGCAAGAAGGGGGTAGGAAAGCTGGAATTAGAACCCAGGCCTCGTCATCCTCGGGCCAGGGCTCATTCTAGCAAACCACACGCTCAAGTTTGGGTTGAGACAGCTAGGTGGCACAGGGTCAGGCCTGGAATCAGGGAGACCTGGGGTCAAATCGAGGCTCAGGCACTTTGGGCAAGTCTCTTAATCTCTACCTCAGTTTCCTCAACTGTGAAATGAAGGTAAAATAGCTCCTGCTTCCTAGGGCTATTGTGAGGGTCCAATGAGCTATCTGCCTGGCACATAGTAGGGGCTTTAAGGATGCTCAGTCCCTTTCCTTCCCTCTCTTCAGTGTACTGATACTGTCCAGTCTGTCTAGTTAAAGCAACCTGGCCTTATATAAGAGCAATCAAAGAAAGGATCACTTTCTTTAACCCAGTGATTCTGCTCCTGGGATTGGATGCTAAAGACATCATTAAAAAGCCCCACTGTGCAAATAGATTCATTAGCATTTTATTTATTAATGAAGAATCCCAGGAATCTGCCCACAGGACCAAGAAGGCCTGCATACAAGATGCCAAATTAGCATAATGGAATCTTCTGTCACTTTAAAAAACAAAACAAGAAATATGATCAGTACAAGGAAATGGGGGGGGGGGGGGAAATCTATGTGGCATATGCAAAACAAGACCAGTTGCTCCTGAAGTGCACTTTGATTAAAAGCATGCTTGGCTTGGAAGCCTGAGAACCTTCGATCTCTTCTTTTATTCTGCCACTGACTTGACACCTTGGCTAAATCACTTCCTCTTTGTCCCTTCATCTGTAATATGAAGAATTCCAGAGCCATTTTAAACCCTAAAATATGATGCCATTAAAGTGCTGTACTCAATATGCTGGCAGATTTGGAAAAACTCGACAGTGGCTACTGGATTGGAAAATATCAGTTTACATTTCAGCCCTAAAGAAGGGCAACATCAAAAAATCTTCAAATTAACAAGATGAACAAAAGTGCTCATTTCACATGCTAGCCAGATTGGGCTTAAGGTTCTAAAAGCTAGGCTTCAGCAATATGTGAACTGAGAATTACCAGAAGAGCAGGCTGATTTTAGAAAAGGCAGAGGAAAGAGAGACCAAATTGTCAACATTTATTTACTAGATAGTATTGTTACATGTAATTGGGGAAAAAAATATATCTTTGAATTAAAAAATATTAGAAAAACTCTCAGTATATAACTTCTTATAGCAATAACAACAAAAATTATATATCAATAGATACAGAAAAGGCCTTTGACAAAATATAACACTCATTGCTATTAAAAATACTAGGAAAGGGGCAGGTAGATGGCTTAGTCAATTGAGAGCCAGGCCTAGAGATGGGAGGTCCTGGGTTTAAATCTGGCCTCAGACATTTCCTAGCTCTGTGACCCTGGGCAAGTCACTTGATCCCCATTGCCTAGTCCTTACCACTCTTCTGCCTTGCAACCAACACCTAGTATTGATTCTAAGATGGAAGGTAAGGGTTTAAAAAAACACACTAGGAAGCATAGGAATCTGAAGCTTTTCTTAAAATGTTAAATAATAACTATCTGGAACAAAAACATTTATCTGTAATGGGGATAAACTTGAAGTATTCCCTAGAAGATCAAACTACCAAAAGATTATTTTTTAGATCTTGAAAAAAAAAAAAGAACAAAATTCATCTGGCAGAATAAAAGGTCTAGAATATCAAGGAAATTGAAAAAAAAATGTTTGGGAAGGCATCCTAGCAGATCCAGATTTCAAAATATACTTAAAGCGGTAATCATCAAAACAATCTGGCACTGGCTGTGAAATTGAGTGGTAGTGGTGGATAAGCAGAATAGATTAGATATGCAATATACAATAGTAAATAGTAACTAGTAATTTAAGTGTTTGATAAACCCAAAGATTCAAGCTTTGGGGGTAAGAACTCAACATTTAACAAAAATTGCTGGGAAAAACTGGAAAACATTTTGCAGAAACTAGATATAGGCCAACATCTCCCACCGTGTATCAGGATGAGGTCAAAATGCTTAAATGATTTAGATATAAAAGGTGAGATGTCTCAAGTAAGTTAGGGAAATACAGAAAAAATGTACCTGTCAGATCTATGGGTAAAGGAAGAATTTATGACCAAAAAGTGATAGGGGAGACAATGGGAAGTAAAATAGATAATTCTGATTACATGAAATTAAAAAGCTTTTGCACAAATAAAACTAACAGTCAAAACTAGAAGGAATATAGGAAACTGGAAAGAGTTTTTGCAGCAAGTTTCTCTGATAAAGGTCTCATTTCAAAATCAATAGGGAACTGAGCCAAATTTATAAAAATTTGAGCCATTCTCCACTTGATGAATGGTCAAAGGATATGAACAGGCAGTTTTCAGAAGAAACCAAAGCTATCAATAGCTACATGAAAAAAAAAAGTTCTGAATCACTACTAATTTTAAAAATGCAAATTAAAACAAATATCAGTTACTACCTCATATCTATCAGATTGGCTAACATGACAGAAAAGGAAAATGATAAATGCTATAGGGAATGTGGAAAAATTAGGACACCAATATACTATTGGTGGAGTTGTGAACTTCTCCAACATTCTGGAAAGCAATTGGGAACTGTGCACAAAAGACCACATGGCTATGCATACCCTTTGATCCAATAATACCACTACTAGGTCTATATCCTAAGGACATCAAAGACAAGGGGAAAGGACCTTTAAGTTAAAAAATGTCTATAGCAGCTTTTTTTGTGGTATCAAAGAATTGGAAGTCCCCATCATTTGGGGGAATGACTGAACAAGTTATAGTATATGATTGTGCTATATGAAATGATGGGCAGAATGGTTTCAGAAAAAACCTGGGAAGACAGATGAACTGATGCAAAGTGAAGTGAGCAGAACCTGGAGAACAGTATACACTGGAAGAGCAATATTGAAAGGATGATCAACTGTGAAGGATTTAGCTACTCTGATGAAGACAGTGATCCTAGACAATTCCAAAGGACTCATGATGAAAAATGTTTTTCATTCCAGAGAGAAAACTGATAAACTCTGAATATAGATTGAAGCATACCTTAAAAAAAAACAACTTTCTTTTTTTCATGTTTTCTTTTCTAATATAGCTAATAAGGAAATATTTTTCTATGACCTCACATGCATGAATGAAATCAAATCACTTGCCTTATCAAGGTGGGGGAAGTAAAAGGGAGAGAGAAAAGTTAGAACTCAAAATTTTTTAAAAATGATTGTTAGTTTATCCATTTTACAGATGAGGAAACTGAGACTGATCTAGGTTAAGCAACATGGCCAAGATGACACAGTTTATTAAATCTCTAAAGTAGGATTATGGAATCTGGTACATCTTGACATCATTAGGCCCTTTATCCACTACAGACCTAGTTTTTGGGGGAAAGTGTTTTTGCAAACCTTAAAGCACCATAAAACTGTGAGTTGTTCATCTAAGCAAAGGTTGGTCCTTGGATGACAGACAAAGTGCATGGCTCTGCCTGCACTTAGAAGCTTCCTAGCTTATGAGTATTGGCAGTCAGTAGAATGTAACCTTAAGGGCACGGATTGTTTTGTCTTCCTTTCCCCGTGTCTGGCACGATGCCTCGCAGTTAGCAGGGGTCTCAGAAAGGCTAGCCCAATGAATGAATGAGTAAACTGGAGGCAATCTCAGGGGGAGGGCACGAGCACCCAGGGGCACTTGAAAGGTTTCTTGCATCTGGTGAGATTTGAGAGGAGATGGAAAGGAAGCCAGGAGGCAGAGAGGAGGAGGAAGAGGAGGAGCAGGCATGGAGGTGGAGTGTCTTGTGTGAGGAATATCGAGAAGGCCTCAGAGAGTACATGAGAGATGAGTGGAATGGAAGGAGACTGGAAAGCTAGCAAGGGATCAGGTTATGGAGAGAGGATTTGATATTTGATCCTGGAGGTGAGAGGGAGCCACTGGGATTTAGTCAGAGTGGAGGAGGAAATAGGAGGGGAAAGGGGGGAGAAATGGCCAGACCTGCACTTTGACTAGAGTGGGGGGACACTCGAGGCAGGGAGCCCCACCACGAGGCTAACACAATAGTCCAAACCCTGCATCAGAAGGGTGGCAGTGTCAGAAGAGAGGAGAGGACAAACGCAAGTGATGTAAAAGAACTGACGCGGTGGATAGAGCACTGGATCTGGCATCAAGAAGATTCAGCCTTCTCCGTTCAGATCTGGCCTCAGATACTTACCAGACGTATGACCCTGGGCGAGTCACCTCACCCTTTTTATCTCAGTTTCATCTGTAAAATGAGCTGGAGAAGGAAATGGCCAACTACTCCAGTATGTCTGCCAAGAAATGGGGTTATAAAGAGTTGGACAGGACCGAAAAATAACTAAATGATAACAAAGGATTGGATAAGGAGGGTAAGAAATGAGAAGTCAAAGATGACATTCAGGTTGTGAATCTGAGGGCCTAGGAACACGGTGATGCCCTCAACAATAAGGGGGAGGTGAGGCAGGGGGATGGGTTTGGGGAGGAAGAGAATGAGTTCAGTTGTGGACATGTTGAATTTAAGATGTCTACAGAATAGCCAGTTCAAGATGTCCAGCAGACCCTGCAAGGAAGGTCACAGGAAATGTTTAAGGGATAAATCAGTCAATCAGAGGTTTTTTGTTTTGTTGTATTATTTTCTGAGGCATTTTACAGAGTGTCTGAGCTTAAAGGGAATTTAAAAGTGCATTTAGTCCAACCTCCTCCTGTTTCTGGTGCCAGCCATGGGGCTGTATGAGTCAGGGAAGGAGCTCCTTCTCTCTCAGGGTGTTCCTCACTCCCCTGCTTCTCTTTGGCCCTCAGTGCTAAAATCCTGAGCTCCCAGAGACGGGCTTGGGGAGGGCTTTTGGTCCCATGGCTCAAAGCCACAAATATCTTTTCTTTTTTCCTTTTGGCTCAGGTGAATAATGAACTGGGAGGGGGCAGCCTTCAGATTCAAGTTTATACGTAGTTTTACACACAGTCTAACTCATGTAAAGGAGCTTTTACCTCTAGCTGGGACATGAATCCAGCCCTTGGCCTACCTCCTGCTGGCGGCGGTGGTCCCTCATACCTGAAGAGGACCAAAATGACATCTCTGTTGGGCTCAATGCAGTGCTGTCTGACTGGCTGATCAGACCAGAATGAGCTCAGGAGGCTCTACCTCAGGTCAGGCACAAACACTTGGGACAGAGACGTCTCTAAAGGTGCACATCTCACATTCCTTTTGAGCTACTTTGCTCCCGGAGCCTTCTTTGATGTGGGCCTGCCACGCGGGATGGTCCTGTGCCAGTGTCTCCCGCATCTCACAATCGATACCCAAGTTCTTCGGTCTCAGCCTTTATTCCCTCTTCTGACCCCCATGTGAGTGCTTGCCTCATGTTGGGTCCCCGTAAAATAAATTTTAGGCAAACGTGGACCTCTTGTTAGGAGCACAGCCTCTGCCTGGAAGGCCAGGAAGCCTTGGGTCCTAATCCTAGCTTTGCCATTCACTCCCCTGAGGGATCCTACACAAGATCCTTTCCTATGTGTAAAATGGGTTCCATAAAATAGGGTCTTCTCCTGCCTATAAAACGAGGGCATCGGAGAAGAGCAATCTCTAAGAAGCCTTCCATCTCTTCACGTTCTATGTTCGGTGACTGTTAACAGCGAATCCTGCTTACAAACCATCTCAGTTCTGAGCTCCATTCCACCTCACACATGCCATGCTTTCAGGTTTCTTCCAACTCAGATATTCTACGTCCTAAGGTCTTTTTCAGTTTTGACATTCTGTGATCCGAGGTCCCTCCAAGTCCTAAATCCCTTTCATCTCTCCCATGGCATGTTATCAAGCCTCTTCCAATTCTGACATTCCATGTTCTAGACTCCCTTCTGAAAGCAGTAACATCCTATTTTCTGTGTTCTAACAAAATTTAAGCTAAGGTCTCTTCCAGCTCTTAAATTTTGTGTTCTAAAGATCCCTCCATCCCTAACATTCTATGGTCCCTTCCAGCAATGACATTCTATATTCTAACATTCTATGAGCAAAGGTCTCTTCTAGCTTGAACATTCCACGTTCCAAGGTCCATTTTAACTCTAAGACACAACTAGGACCCTGCTTTACCTGGAAGTTGGGGGGGGGGATTTTTTTTATGGTACCATTGTTTTGTATTGGATAATTCCTACCAAACAGGGTCAAAACCCCCAAAGGAAAAAAGGGTATAATTAACTTCAGATGTCCCAGTACAAACTCAACACAGTGCTTGCAGAGGGGAAAAAGTGAGGCCAGATTTTTGGTGCTAATTACAGGGGAGCTGTGTTGCTCTAAGAGGAATTCTTGTTCTTTTCCTTTCCCTCCCAGGCCTGTTTTCTTTTTTCCTGTCTCTTCACACGTTACTTAACTTTTGACTTAGACACAGCAGGTAAAAGCATTCAACACACAAAGTACTTGGCCAAAAGTTTTAGGGAAGCTCCAGGAGAAGGTGAGAGAGAGCATGCTGGGATAGTCACAGGATGCATCCTATGTCCTAGGAAGTTTAGCTGCTTTTTTTCCCCCAATGTTTCCACCCTGGTGGGGCCCAGGGTTTTCTCTGAGGCTGTGCAGGGGGAAGCTGGGAGGGGGGGCTAGTAAGGAGAGAGAGAGAGAAAAAAAATAATAATACTACATTCCAGAAAGATGGTGGCATGGTTTCCAGCACTCCATATTATTACTGGAGCCTGGAAGCAATGGGAATGGTGGAGCTGGTGGGCAGGATTCCAGAGGTTTCCCCATTGACTTGCTCCTTGACCTTTAAAAGTCTCAGCCTTCTCTTGACCTCACTTTTTCCCATGTGTAAAATGGGGATAATAACCCATTCTCTGTCTCCCTCATAGGGCTGTTCTTAGGATAATTGAGATAAGGAGACAAAAAAAATTGTAAACTATAAAGGGCTAAGGAGCTGCCAGGAATTATTTTAACTGTAATACTTCTAAGGTCTTGCTGAGCACAGACATTCTATGTTTGAAGATCTTAGACCCCTTATAGCTCTGCCTTGCTATGTTCTATATTCAAAGGTCTACCCTAATTCTGGTATTCTCTTTTCTAATATCTCTTTCTATTCATTCATTTTATTCTCAGATCTCCTGTAGTTCTAAGGCTTGACTTTTGTTCTAAGATCTCTTCTAGTTGTGATATTCTATACTGTACAGCCCCTTCTAAGATTTAATATTTTGTGGTCTAAGAAGGTCCTTTCCAACTCTGACATTCTATGTTCCATTACTGACATTTTAGTTATCTGTATTTTATATTCAAAGGTATCTTCTATAACATTCTGTATTCTTAGGACCCTCCCAACTATGATATTCTATGTTCTATAGTGTCTTCCGTTTACTGACATTCGATGTTCTTAAGTCCCTTCCATCACTGACATTTTATGTCCTAAAGTCCCTTCAGTTTATTGGTATTCTGTGTCATAAGGTACCTTCTAGTTCTGACATTCTCTGTTCTATGATGCCTTCCAGCTCTGACATTCTGTGTTCTAAGGACCCTCCCAGCTGTGATAGTCTATGTTCTAAAGTGTCTCCTATTAATTGACATTCTAAGTTCTAAAGTACCTTCCATTTCCTGACATTCTATGTTTTAAGGTCCCTTCCATTGCTGATATTCTGTGGCCTGAGGTCCCTTTCACTAATGACATTTTCTGTTGCCATTTTCCTTTCAACTCTGACATTCTCTGCTCAAAGGTTCATCTGAAAGCCAGCTCTGATCTCTAGGCATTAGCCTGAATGCTTCAGGAACTCAGAGGAAGCAGACTTTAAGGGCAGGAATGGATGGAACCATCAAAGTACAAGATTACCCATGAACTTGGTGTTGGTCTCGCCCAAGCTGTATGTGTCCGTGAAAGAGGGGCTGACCCATCACCATTCTCAGGTGGGAGTTTGTGGCATTTTAAATGGGAGACCACACATCTGTCAATTTAGGATTTTTTATTTTTATTTTGGAGGGTCATGTTTGGAAGAAGCAGAAGGCAAGTAGTGACCCGATCTGAGGCAATGTTGGTTGGCCCAAATACCAGAAGGTCCTCAGCAGAGCATGCCCTTTGAGACCCCTTGTCCACAGCTGGATAAAAGGGGACTGTTTCCTAGGGTTTGCTTCTGCCCAAATAGCCACAGGGGTAGCTTACATCCCAAGTCTGCTATTTATGTTCTTGTAAAAACATTACCTTTGATCATAGGTTGTGGTTCTCTCTCTTAAAAGAAAAAAAGAGAAACACCACAAACCCAACTCATCTTTCCCTGGCTCATTTCTCTCAATCCTGCTTTCTTGTTTCTTCTGTCTTTTCAGGTCTCTCTTTTCCCCCTATCCTCACGTTTCAGGGAATTTCTTTGTCAGGCTCTCCGTGTACCCCATCTTCCCACGTGGCTTTTCCTTTCTGGTCCCCTCTTCGTTTCTCCTTCTCCCCATCCACTTTCCTTTTTTCTTCTCTCATGTCTCTCCTCCATCCTGTTCTTTCCTTTCTTCTGTTTCCCTGTGTCCATCCCCATCCCTCTCTTTTCTCTTTATCCCCCTCCTCTCCCTATCTCTCATCTCCTTTCCTCTCCCTTCCTTTCCTCCTCCCTCTGCCTCATCTATTTTAGGCTGGGATTCCCAGCTCTGACTTGGACTTTGTTTCTCTCTTGGTACCTCACCTCTCTTCACCAAGGACATTAGGCTGCTGGTATCACTCACATTATTCTGCATCTGTGAAATCTATATTCCCTCCCCAGAGTTAGCAAACTGCATGAAGCATAAATATTTACACGGCACTGTTTACTCAGGAGGGACCTGCACCATCCTAATTTGTTTGAGGAAAGGATTTTGGTTCCGATTACTTTAACATCCGCAGTTCCCCTCATCCCTCTCTCCCCCCTCACATATCCAGATTCCCCTTTTCTCTTTAAAATGTGTGGCTTTGCAATGAACATGATCTCCACTGGAAGCCACTGCCCCTCTTTCCATGGGCAGATCTTACCAAGAACTTTCCAGAACAATCTCACTCTGCCCAAGGGCAGCAGTCTGTGGCCTTGGGGTACCCCCCACCTGAGATCTTCCACAGACTCCCTGGGCTAGATACTTAAACTCTCTGGTCCCAGTTTTTTCTTCTGTAAAATAAGAGTATTGGACTAGTGCAGAGGTTCAACTTTTGTCCTGGGCCTCTTGGGCAGTATAACCAAGTATATGGACCCTTTTTGCAAAAGTGTTTAAGTGCCCAAACTAGAATACAAAGGATTAAGGCCCCTCTCAGCTCTGACATTCTCTACTCCAAGGTCTCTCAATTTTCTGACAGTCTGTTCTAAGATCTCCAGCTCTGACATTCTATGAACTAAGGCCCTGTTTAGTTCTAACATTCTACATTCTAAGGCAATGGTATCAAACAAATAGAAATGGAGCCACTAAACCACACATAAGAATCCATGCAGCCTGCTTATTGACTTAGTTTTAAAATGTGATATTTTCTATGTTTTATTCTATTTTTATTTTGTTAATATTTCTCAGATATATTGTAATCTGATTTGGGCTCAACTTGGGAGTGTTAGAGGCCCTGTGTTTGATGCCTCTGTTGTAAAAGTCTCTCCTAAGAGCTAATATTCTATGATCTAAGGTTCTGGGTCTAGAACTGAGCATGTTCAACTTGGAGAAAAGCAGACTTGGGGGGTAAGGGTCGGTGAAGGGCAATGATTCTTGGGATTTTTCATGGGGTAGAAACCAACTCTCACTGGAGAACTTTCTTTAAAAGGTGTCCCCAAAATGGATAAGGTGTCTTAAAAGGTATTGAGTTCTCTATCACTGGAGGGTCATAGATTTATTAACGGTGATCTATAGTTCATTTTACAGGGGAGGGAACGGAGATGCAGACCTGGGAACTGACTTGCCCAAGGCCATACACTGAGCTAAGACTAGAACTCATCATTCGAGTGGAAGCTGGATGCTCAGTTGTGCCCTTTTTGAGGGCACTGGATGGGCTGACCTCACAGGCTCCTTTGAGCTGAACGTCTGTAATAACTTTCCTGATGTCCAGGTGCTGGCTTCAGCCACAGCTGTGTTTAGCACAGACCACAGCAGACACAGGAAGGGAGAGGCCTCTGCATGTGTGCAGGGTAATAATAATAGCTCAAATATATATATATATATATATATATATATATATATATATATATATACTTTTAAAGTTTACAAAGTGCTTTCCTTAGCACAGCCATGTGGGGCAGTGAGAGATCCTACCAGTACAGGTTCTCAGAACTGGGCGACACTCCAGGAACCAATAGTCCACTGTTCCCTAAAGTCCTGAATAGGAATCTCACTCCACTTCCAGCATCCCCATGGAGTGATCATTGAGGTTCTAATCAAGGAACTCCCATGAGGCCAATTCTACTTTGTGGGACCAAGCTGAATGAGATCGAATTCCTTTTTCATATAACAGCTCTTCAGACACAACTACCATATTCCTCTGAGTTCTTTAACCTAAACAACCCGACTCTTACATGAAATGTTCTCCAGTCCAGTGACCATTCGGGGAACCCTCCTCTGCTCATAATACAGTTTATCAACATTCCACATAAAATGTGACCACCAGAAACAGATCCAATGCCAGGGGCTCTTAACCCAGTGTTTGTGAATTTTATATATATATATACACACACATATATATATATACACACACATATATACATATATATGTAACCACATTTCAACATTACCAGTTTCCTTTATAATCCTATATGTTATTTTTTTAATTAAAAATTTTTTCAAGGAGTTTCTGCAAAAGTAATAATATATTCTAATAATAAAATAGGCCGAGAACAATAAAAAAAAGGTTGAGAACCCCTATTCTTGATCAAGACAGAGGCCTAATTATGCCTCTTTTCTGGGCCCTCTACTTTTCTTTATGCAGTCTAAGATTTCATTAGATTTTCTGGTTGCCTAAGATCTTACTGTTGATATTTTGAACTTGCAATTAAGAAAACCCAGAGATCTTTCTCTTAAGAATCATCTAGCTCTACATCTCTTATCCTATATTTGGATGAGACTGATTTTTTTAGTTTGAGTTTAGGAATTTACATATCTATCCATTAAATTTCATCTAATTGGGTTTGCCCCATCATTCTATCCATACTATCAGAATATTTGGGGGGGATTTGACTGGCATCTAATGTATCCATTATCCTCTTTGGGGTTCAGTTATCACTTTTGAAAAAGGAGTTGGGACCTGCTGATTTTTCAGCTCTCTTTCATCCCTGACACTCTGTGATACTAGAAGTTCATGGAAAGGAGTATGTGCTTGAAGGGGGAGTTGGGAGGAAAGAGGGGAGGCATTTGTGTATTTCTTCACTTCTCTCAGACAAAGCTGGGCTGGGGCCCATCCTGATTGCCCAGGGCTGTACTCTTATAGAGAGTAAAAAAACCCAGCAAATACACTTTCTCCCTCTCTCCTTTTTGTTTCTGCCCTTTTCCTTCTCTCATCTTTTTCTCATTCTCTACTTTCACCACTACCTCCCCTTTTTTTGCTCTCCCCCTCTTTCTGTCTTATTCTCCTCTCTGGGATTCATCTCCCTCATCTGTAAAATGAAGAGCTTGGATCATCTAAATTTCTTTAGTTGGCCAGTGGTCAATCTATAATCCTGTGATTTTTGCTCTTCATTTTTTTTCTTCTCATTTCCTTCATTTTTCCATGTCC
>NC_058132.1:98298350-98316316 GCF_016433145.1 Gracilinanus agilis
TTTCTTTCTTTCTTTCTTTCTTTCTTTCTTTCTTTCTTTCTTTCTTTCTTTCTTTCTTTCTTTCTTTCTTTCTTTCTTTCTTTCTTTCTTTCTTTCTTTCTTTCCTTCCTTCTTTCTTTTTCTTTCTTTCCAACTTCTGATACTCTTCTTCCTCCAGGAAGCCTACTGTAACTACAGAAAGATAATCAGTTTCCTTTGATTCTGTGCCCACTTGGCAGACTTGCAGAGATCTTCAGTTCAATTCATAAGATTCAAACAATTCAAAACAAATTTATTTAGAGAAATACTCTGTGCTCCAAAACCCAGGCTACAAAGTCAAAAAGGAAAGTTTCTGCCCTCAAGGAGTTTACAGTCAACTAGGAGGAAGGAGCCGGGGCACTAGTTTTATGACTTTACACAAGCAGATTGCCTGTCTACCTCAATTTCTTCATCTGTAAAATGGAGAAAATAATAGAATTTGCCTCCCAAAGTTGTGATAATCAAATGAGATACCTGAGAAATGCTTTGCAAACCTTAAAATACTATATAAATGTTATTATTTTGGCTGCTGTTATTACCATGCTCACAAATTGAGTGTAAGGCAGTTTGAGGGTTACCTACCACAGGTGGGTCATTTCCCTTCTCTGAGATCAGTTTCCTCTAAAATGGGAATGATAATCCTTGTACTACTATTACTAATTGTCCATCTTGTTATATTTGTCATTAATATCTAACAGACACAACCAAGGAGGACTGGTCTTTATTCAGTACTTACCCTAGGACTTCCAGGGCATATGACCAATAGTATGAAGAACAAGACGCATTCTACAGTCCTCATGACCTCCCTCTCAAACCTCTCCAGAATAAGCATTATGCACCAGAGATAAAGTAGTTATAACCATCTCCATGGTCTAAGACCCTCAGGCAAAGATATGGCACCTGAGCAGAGATGACACTTGGGTTGCTGCTCTGTTCCCCTTCTTCCTAGAGCCTGAGAACATTTTTTGCATGACCCACTCCTCTGTCCAGCTGCCCCAAACAAGCACTTTCTCTCTCAGCTCTCTGATAATTCAGGGGTTCACCCACAGATTTCATCATTGCTGAAAAAGACTGATATTCTCAAAGATAGCAAGAAGAAGAAAACTCAGTTAAAGGCTTTGGGAATTACCAGATAAAACAATAAGGGAGATATTAATAGCAGAAGAGAATATGACCTCCCTCCAAATAATCCAAAAGAGTGTGCAGCTCATGAGTATAGACTTTGAAGTCTAAATAAATGTTGGAAGATTAAGAAAAATGAATTACTATCTGATGAGTAAAGGGCTCTGTATATTCCAAAGAGAGCATGGAATCACTGCAGGATGTTCATAAATAAAGAGAAAAATAAGAATCTATGCTACGGCAGAAATAATCATTCATAATGCAAAAACTTGAATCCACATCAACAAATCTCATCAGAGAAATAATAGAGAGAACAATTGCTTGAGGATGCAGATACATGGAAATGAAAGACAGTCCAGAAGAAGAGAAGCAAAAAGCAATAAAATTAAAAGAAAATGTGATCTCTACACTTAAAAAAAGAGCATACTAATCTTGAAGACAGGTTTGTAGAGACAACCTAAAGATAACAGGTTCCCATGGCAAGTCAAAAAAAAAATCTGTATACTATGATCCAAGAAATAATCCAAAAAACAATCCAAGAAGATTTCCTAGAACTTTTGTTTAGATTATTTTCTCAATTACCCATAATGTCAATTTTCAGCATGCATTTTCTGAACTCAAAAGATCCAAATTGTCTCCTTTCCTCCCCTGTTCCAGAGGTAGTATGTACTTTGATCTGAGTTAGACATGTATTATTTGGAAAACATACTTCCATACTGGTTACTGTTGTAAGAGCATACTCATATGAAGCAAACTCCACAAATGAAAACACAAATAAAGTGAGAAATAGTATGCTTCGATCTGCATTCCAACTCCAACAGTTCTTTCTCTGGAAATGGATAGCATCCTTTGTCATTAGTCCTTCAGAATTGTCCTGATCATGTGTTGCTGAGAATAGCTAAGCCTTTCACAGTTGATATCGTAGCATATTACTGTTATAGCATACAATGTTCTGGTTCTGCTTATTTCACTCTGCATCAGTTCATGGAGGTTTTTATAGCTTTTTCTGAAATCATCCTGCTCATCATTTCTTAGGGCACAATAGTATTCCATCAAATCCATGGATTTGAACTCAGGGAGAAGAGTCTTCCTGACTCCAGACCTGGTGCTTTATCTACTGCACCACCTAGCTGCCTACAGATAGCTAGAATACAGAATAAATGCATTAAAGAAGGGCAACGACTATCTGCTGGGGAAGGGGAAAATGAGTAAAAGAGATCAGAAAGGCTTCCAAAAAGAAGTTGAACTTGAAAATGCTTCTCATTTTCATGGGGAAGCAAGCTTGACATCCATATGATATAGTTGAGTAACCCCATATAGTGTAGAGTTAGGCATTACCTAAGGGGAAAGCTACAGTTGGAGAAGTGGGAAAGAGCCCAATAGGATTCAATAGTCAGAGAAGGTGAAACTCCACCTGGGCCTTTGAAGAGTGAGTTGAGTTTGGGAGACCAGAGAAGGTGATGGATATAGGGAAAAGAGAGGAACAACCCAGTGCACAGAGGTAGGAAAGTTCTCACCTAATGGTGTAAGAAGGGAAAAAAAAAAATATATATATATATATATATATATATATATATATTTAAGGTGTGGTCGCCAGGAATCAATCAAATCTAGATTGATTCCATAATTAAAAATAGACCCAAGTCAGGATGGCTTTTATGGAAGTTTATTTACAATTAGGAAGGTTGAAAGTAGGGAAAGAGAGAGAGAAAAACTCTGGTCCGGACTAGCAGAGGTTCGGACCGGGTGAGAGTTAAGAGATTAATTAAACTAGGCTGCTAGCTAAAAGGCCTTAGCAATTAGAGCGGCAAAGAAGCCTCCTTGAGGCAGAGACTCTAGAAACGCCAAGTTAGGTGAAAGGAAGCCAGCCTAACTTACCCATGTGACAATTCAGAGTGGAAGCAGCCTGAGGTCTCAGCAGAGATCTTTCAGCACCAAGTTCAAAGCAGGAACTGCCCCAACAGGAAGTTACCATCATATTTGAAAGACAGCAGCTTTCGCCACTTCCTGTGGGCCCACCTCTAATTCAAGTGGACAAATGGCAGCCTCAACACTGATTTGGACTGTCCAAAGGGCAGTCCCTTGTTCTTGATTTGTTACTTATTGTCACGTGTGGATCTCCCCTCCCCACTAAGGGAAGTGGGGATGACATTATCCCTGGTGGCTAGAGTTTAACTATGAATGGGCTAGAGCTAATTCCATTTACACAATGGGAAGGAAGGTTGTGTTGGGGAGTTGTGGGAAATAAGGCAGGAGGGAAAAGATGAGATAAAATAATCAAAGGCCTCAAACTAATCTTCAAAGCATCATCCTCAAACCATTTCTTAACTGCATCTTTTTGGATGATTGTGGAAATACATGGGCCAAAAATCTTGTCCAGAGTTCATAGGATTAGAGCTGGAAGAGATCTTTGAGATCCTTCAGTCCAGCTTCTTATTTTCAAATATATGGAAACTAGGGCCCAGAAAGGTAAATATCTGTCTAATATCACATGAGTAGCTAATGGTAGAGAGGGATTTAAATCTAGGATGTGGGATCATAAATTCAAAGCTGGAAGCATCTTTAGAGGTCATTAGTTTGCAGATTGGGAAATGGAGGCTCAGAAAGGATAATTGACTTGCTCATGGTCTCCCAGAGGCTAAATGCAGAACCAGGTCCTTTGGAGTCTACCACACTGTCATGAGCTACAGTTGGAGAAGGGGGGGAAAGAGCACAATTGGATTGAATAGTCAGAGAAGGTCTTCCAGAGAAGGTGGTCTTTCTACTCTGCCATGTTATTTCCTAATGGGCAGTTCAAGATTATCAGCCCAACTTTTCAAAGCGAGTGATTGGCCACACGGCTCAGAAGTATGGAATCCAGAATTTGAACCCAGCTGTCCCAATTCCAGGAATAGTGTCCTTTCTGCTATGACATTTAATGAATGATTTCGATTCTGTGAACTTAAAAGAACTTTGTATTTAGGACTAGAAGGGCCTATAGAAGTCATCAAATCCAACCCTTTCATTTTACAAATAGGAATACTGAGGCCAAGAGTGAAGAAATCTGTCTGCCCATGGTGTCTCCGATCATAAGTGTTAGAGATAGGATTTAAACCCAGCTTCCCTGACTTGAATTCAAGGTATTTTCTACAGCCTCAGGCCATGAGTTGTCCTTTCCAGTCTCTAGCACAAAAGGATCTTAAGGAAGATTGGGTTCAGCCCCAGTGACAACAGTAAGTATCATGGAAGCTTCTCAGAAACACAAGCCTAAGCTGGTTCTGGGCTGCTTGTTTGGGAGCCTAAGCTACCAAGTAAATTCCAGACTTCCTGGAGCCATGGTGGGGGGTTGGGCAGGGATAGTATAGGTGACCTTCTGGTCAGAAGAGCCAGGAAGGAACTGGACAAATTGGTAGGTCCATGTTAGGCCATTTATCTGCCCTAGCCTCTACTATCATGATAATTTCATCGCTAGAAAATGTAATTTCAGTGGAGGAAGTAATTTGGAGATATGGAATGGGTGGGGAAAGGGGAGAACAGGTAAATGAGTTCGCAGAATTAACCCTGATGGCAAGGACCAGAGGGGCCTCCATTTTTACCCCTTCAACCTCCACCCCCATGCCTGGCAATCTAACAACACTCATCCTAAACACTCACATTTTTCCTGTGAGCAATGAACCAGAAAAAAAGATAAGGGGGTCTCGGAGGATTATAAGCTCAATATGAGCCAGCAGAATTCAGTCCTCACTACAAGCTTCCCACCCAACCTTTGCTCGGGTGTACCACATGAAGAAAATGTCCATAACACCTCAAGCACTTCGTCTCTAGTTAAGATGAGTCGCTTCTTTAAAAAGGAAGTTTCTCCGTGGCTGGCTTGGGTTCTTCCCCTGCTCCCCGCTGCTCCCCATTCTCTGCCTCCATGGGTCAAGTTTGCTGTTGGATGGGAGGAGCAGAGGGCACAAAGTCCTAGTGGCAGCTCTGGCGCTATGCCCCAGCAAGCAAAAATGCCAACCTGATCCTTTCTGTGAGAGTGGGGTAGGGACGTTATCCTCTGGACCACTTGGTTGCCATAGAAGGTGTATAATGGGAAGAGATGTCAACCCACCACCAGACATTTGCCTCCTTTCAGGAACACTGCTAAGTGCTGGAATTCACAGCCTAATGGGGGAAGACAGTAGGCAGATAGTTCTGTACATACAAGTTATATTCAGAGTAGATGAAAGTATCTCAGAGGGAAAGGCACTACCAGCCGGGGAGCCCCAGAAAGACCTGCTACCGAAGGGGGGGATTCTCCCCCGGTCCCCAGGAAGTTAAAGAGAGGCAGCGTTCCAGGCACAGGAGGCAGGCGAAGAAAAGGCAAGGGGGTGGCATGATCTGTTCAAGGAATAGCAAGTAGGCCAGGAGAAGTTAAAGGCCTGGAGGACTGTACCTGGGCCCGGGACTCTTGGGTCAGCGATTATCCGCAAATGTCCTGACTGAGGAATCCATCCACTTTGGCTAATGAAGACCGTAAGCTTCCAAGAGTGAGAGTGGGGGAGACTCCTGTGGCCTCAGCCTCAGTCTGTCTGAATAAAGAGCTGGTTCAGGTCATTTTTGAGAGAAGGAATAAAGGGGTTTTCATCTTCTACCTCTTTACCATGGAAAGATCCGAGAGGTCTCTTCCATGAAAATGCACTTCCACTTTGGTCCGAGTTTTCCCTGACTTCTAGCAGCCTCTTGACGTGCCCTTCATCATCACCTCGACTAGCTTTCTCAGATTGCCAACGATGCTTGGTGTGGTATCTGCCGCCAATCCATCTTCATAATCCTCCCTGAGACTTTGGCCCATACCCCAGCTGTGTTCTATTGGCTGTTCATAGGCTGAGGGAGCATTCCTTCTGGAGAGGGTTCTCTTATCGCAGAAATGGCTTCCACCAAGCAGATTAGCAACTCCTCTGTAGCTTGTTTTCCTAGGAAGTTGTCTGGGACACGGAGGGTAAGTTACTTGGCCAAAGTCACATAGTCAATGCATGCCAGAGACAGGAGTGGAACCCAGGTCTCCCTACTGCCAAATCTGGCCTCCTATCCAGTACTACATGTTTGCTTTCATTATGAGCGCAGGATGTATCAATAGGGAGATTTTGTCCAGAACAAAGGAGATATTGTGTCTGGTTTTGACCTTTTAATAAGCAAATTGATAAATTGAAGTGTATCCAGAGGAATGCAACCAAGATGGCAGGAGAACTCAAAACCATTTAATATATCAGTTGGGGAATGGCTAAACACATTTCATATGATAGAATATTATTGTGCCGTAAGAAATGACAAAATATATGATGGAATATTATTGTGCTGTAAGAAATGACAAAAGTGGGGAATACAGGGCAGCAGCAGGTTCTGTCTACATAGACTGGTACAGAATGAAGTAAAGCAGAGCCAAGAAAACATTGTACACAGGGACTACAGCCATGTAAATGGGAACAACCACATCCCCCCAAATCAAAAGTAAATATAACTAAATAAGAATAATCGTGACCCCCAGTGAAGAGAAGTGAAGAGACATCCCCATCCCCACACTTCTCCGCAGAGAGGGGAGGTCCACAGAGGAACATATTTTCAGATTTTTAAAAATATATTAATTGGTTTTGCTGAGTTTTTTTTTTTTCTAGGCAGTGGGAGGTGAGTTGAGGAGGGAGGGAGAAAGAGATAGAGAGAAAGAGAGACAGAGACAGAGAGAGACAGAGAGAAAACCAATTTCTAACTGGAACATACTCCTGGGTCTTAAATCAGAGGAAAGGGATAGAAGATACCTTCTATACAATATGTCCCAGGCCAAACTCTGACCATAGTCTCAGTCTGAGCTTTGACCTACTTCTAGATGGGATCTCAATCCCAATAGGATCTTTGACCCCCTACAAACGTCAATCCTAAAAAAGCCTTCCCTTCCAGCTATCATCCCATCTTTCTCCTTTTCTTCTTGTTGGAAAAAGTTGTCTACACCTGATGCTCCACTTCCTCACTCCACCTCCCCAACATTTCTCTGCCCTTCCCAATTCCCTTGGTTCACTCTTCCCCACGCTATATTGAAATTGTTCACTCTGAGATTACTGATGACTTCTTAATAGCCCATTCCAATTTTTTTTTCAGTCCACATCCTCTTTGGCCTCTCTGCAACATATAACACATTGATTCAATTCAATTTATTTAATATTGATTAATCATCACATATGTGCTGGGCCCGTGCTAGGTCTTAAGGAAACAAAGAGAAAAAAAACCAAAAAGTCCTTGCCCTTAAGAAGGTCTGGGATGGAGCAGTGTGGGTCAGGGAACAACATGTATACAAATAAATAAATTCAAGATATTAATAAAATCAATACAAAGTCATTTGGAGTGGAGGGAGAACAAATTGGGGAACTATGGGAAGTCCTCTTGTAAGAGAGAACTTAAAGGAGCATTTCTGGAAATTAGGGATTTTATTTTTATCTTTATTTTGAATATTTTCCCCTAGTTACATGTTTCTTGTTCTTTCCTTCTCCCCCAAACCCCCCTAACCCTCCTTGGCCGAAGCATAATTCCACTGGGTTTTACACGTATCATTGACCAAGACCTAATTCCATATTATTGATAGTTGGACTAGAGTTATCGTTTAGTGTCTTCATCCCAATAATATCCCCATCATCCCATGCATTCGAGAAGTTGTTTTTCTTCTATGTTTCTCCTCCCACAGTTCTTCCTCTGAATGTGGCTAGTTTTCTTTCTCATAAGTCCCTCAGCCTTGCTCTGGATCCTTGCATTGCTGCTAGTAGAGAAGTCCTTTATGTTTGATTGTACCACAGTGTATCAGTAATTAGGGATTTTATGAGGAACAGGTAGGGAAGGAGTACTTTCTAGGCAGGGGAGTCAGTCTGTACAAAGGCAAAGGAAGAAGCGAGATGAAATGTTGTGCTTTGTGGTGAACATCAGGTAGACTGTTCCTTTTAGATAATCTCTACTCCACTGAATTCCATGCTATTCTTCTCTCTTGGATCTTCTTCCCATCTGTCTAATTGCTCTGTCTTAGTCTTATTAACTTGTTTATTATCTTTATACAACCCCCTAAGAATAGGAATATCCCAAGGCTCTGTCTTGAACCCTCTTCTCTTTCTCCATGTTGTCCCTAAGCTATTTCATTCACTTCCATGGCATCTATTATCACCATTATGCACATAACTCCCAAATTTAAATCTTCAATCCCCATACTTTCTCCAGAATTCCAGTCCCAAGTCTCCATCTGCCTTCTAGACATCTTTATCTGGATCTTAGCCAAAAGCCAGTATGTCCATAGGGGAGTTCACCATCTTCTTTGATAACCTTGGACCTAGTCCTGACATTCCTAATTCTACACCCAGCCTGAAGCTTCCAAATCACCTTCATACCGTCCATATCTAATCAAATGAAGAATCTTATTCATTCTGACACAGTAATAGTTTTTTCATCTGATGCCTCTTCTATACTCATTTTGTGACCACTTTACTTTGGACCCCTTTCATTGAGGAAAGAATGCAATATTTGGAGTCAGAGATTTGAGTTCAAATCTCAATTATGCCATGTTTTTTTTTTTTTTTGGGTGGGGGGAGGGTTTAGGGATGGATCATATAAAATTTGGGATAAATATAAAGTCTTGCATATGGATACCAAAAACCCCACCAACTTTACAAGTACCAGACGAGGAGTCATGGTTTTTGGAGAACTGTTCTAACAAAGATCTGAGGTTTTAATGGATTACAAGGTCAACATGGTAGCCAAAAATGGTCATTCCCTCTTGAGTTACATTCAGAGACACAAAACTTTCAGGAATTGGAGTCCCAGTGAGCCCTACCCTCACCAAACCTCAACTGGAGAACCTAGTTCGCTCCAGAAAGACACTGATAAATTGGAGATTATCCAAAGGAGAGTAATCAGATTGGGGAAGGACCTAGAGCCTACCTCATGTAAAGGTTTGTTGAAGGTACCAGAAGGAAGGCACGTTTTATCAGAAGAGAATCTTTAGGGGGATGTGCAAGTCAGCTTCAAGTACTTAAAGGGTTTGCATATAGAATATTCATTTGACTTATTCTTCTGGACTGAGTCCACTACAAATTTATCTTATCTTATTTCAAGTGGTCCCTAAATGGGAAAAGTTGATCTCTAATTGATTCTGTATTCCATTCATTAGAATCATTGATCCAATCTGAACTCCTTTGACCATTTATCAATTGGGCAATGGTTCTTATTCTTGTAAATTTGACACAATTCTCTAAATTAGACATGAAACCTTCATTAGAGAAACTTGCTTTATCAGAGAATCGTCCCTATTTACTTGCATTCTAAATTTTAGTTACATTGATTTTGTTTATGCAAAACCTTTTTAGTTTTATGTAATCAAAACAGTGTTTTGTTGCTTAAGAAGCTTTCTATCTTGAATCCATAGATCTGATAATAATTTCTTTCTCATTTCTCTATTTTGTTTATGATATCACCCTATAGGTTTAAATCATGTACTCATTTATAACTTATCTTGGTATTTAGTGGGAGATGTTGATTTGTAGTTTTCGCCAGACTACTTTCTAGTTTTCCTAACAGTTTTTGCTGAAGAGTGAGTTCTTGCCACAGTTGTTGATATTTTTGGATTTATCAAACACTAGGTTAATATGTTCTTTTGTTCTGTGTAACTAAACTATTCCACTAATTGACCCATTTCAATCAATAAACATTTATTAAGTGAATAATATATGCCAAGCATGAACTCTAAGCACTAAAGATACAGAATGAAAAAGACTTTCAAGGAGATTACAATCTACTAGGGAAAGATAACACACAAGAGAAAACTAAGAAGTGAGGAGAGAGAATGATGAAGTCCAAAGAGTATATAGCTAACTGGGAAATGAAATGAAGAGATGGCTGGTTTGGATACCCTTCTTAGATAAGGTTCTAGAAGGAACTTTCCTCTTCTCCCTACAATCAGAGATGTTCCAGGGAAGATGTCACTAAGAAATATGACTACCCAGGACTGATGTGATTTTGTAAGAGACAGATATTCCTGTGAGATGGAGAATTCCAAAAGAATGCAGCCAGCTAGGGAATGAGGATTTTTTTTTTTTTTTTTTTTGGTTCAGCTCATCCATGGGCAATGAATATAACTTTTTTGTAAGTGTGTCCTGATAGTTCTTGTATATGTTTGGCAGGTAAGCCCCTAAATATTTTATACTGTTTGAAGTTATTTTTAATGAAATTTCTCTATTTCTTCTTTTGAATTTTGTTACTAATAAATAGAAAAATTGATAATTTGTGTGTATTTATTTTATATCCTGCAGTTTTGCTGAAATTGTTCATTGTTTCAACTAATTTTTTAAATTAACTTTCTAAGGCTCTCTAGGCAAACCATCATATTGTCTACAAAAATTTATTGTTTCCTCTTTACCTATGCTTATTTCTTCAATTTATTTTCTTGTCTTATTGTTATAGCTAGCATTTCTGGTACAGTTTGAATAATAATAGTCATAATAGATGTTCCCTTTAGTCCTGATCTTATTGGAAAGTTTGTCCCCAAAACAGATAATATTAGATCTTGGTTTTAGATAAGTATTAATTATTATTTTAAGGAAAAATATGCTTAGTACTATTCTTTGTAGTTTTTATAAACAAGAATGGTTACTTTTTCTGGATTTACTTAAATAATCATATGATTTTGTTGTTTTTATTATTAAGATGGTTAATTGCATTTATAGTTTTCCTAATATTGAACTAACCCTACATTCTTGGTATAAATCCAGCCTGATCATGGTATAGACCCTTTGTGATATATTGCTGAGGAATCTTTGCTAATATTTTATTTAAAACTTTTGCATGAGACATGACTCTAATGTGTCCATTCTTCTCATCAGTAGTGTGCTTATTAGTGGAAGACTGAGCCTTAGGCTTATGGGAAAAATGTTTTATTGCTAATCTCCTTGTTATGGTTTTTTTTCCATTAAATGCCTCTTTGAACTAAAAATTTATTTTGCATCAATATGCATTATTATATATATATTAGCTTCTATATAGTGTGATTTGTTTTGACTCTCCCTGGCTTAGGTATCAAGACCATATTTGTTTCATACAGAAGCTATATTTGGTAGAGCCCTTTTCTTTATCTACTTTGTCCAGACATTTCATGTAGTATTGTTTGGTAGAATTCATTTCCATCTGTCTTGAGGTTTTTAAAATCTGAGAGCTTATTTATAAGTTTAAAATTTTTTCTAAGGTGGGGTTCTTTAACCCTATTTCCTATTCTTTTATTTTAAATAATTTATGTTTTCATAAAAATATTTTGGAAAGTATTTTTGTAAATCTTGTTAATATCCACTTATTTAATTTATATTGCCAATTTTATTGATATAGACTTGGGAAAAAGAGATCCTAACAATTGTTTTTATTTCTTCCTTATTGGTTGTGAACTCACCTCTTTTAATTTTTGATGCTGGTACTTTGATTTGTGTCTTTTTAAAATTCTTTTATTTATTTAATTAATTTAGAAGATTTTTACATGGTTACATGATTCATTTTCTTTCTCTCCCCACCTCCCTCTTCCCTCCAGGAGCCAATGAGCAATTCCACTGGGTTTTATATGCATCATTGTTCAAAACCTATTTCCATATTATTGATATTTGCAATAGAGTGATTCTTTAAAGTCAGCATCCTCAATCACATCCTCATTGAACCATGTGATCAATCATGTTTTCTTCTGCTTTTCTACGCCCACAGTTCTTTCTCTGGATATGGATAGCTTTCTTTCTTATAAGTCCCTCAGAATTGTCCTGGATCATTGCATTTCTGCTAGTAGAGAAGTCCATTACATTTGATTGTGCCACCGTGTATCAGTCTCTGTATACAACATTCTCCTGGTTCTGCTCCTTTTGCTCTGCATCAATTCCTGGAGGTCTCTCCAGTTCACATGGAATTCTTCCAGTTCATTATTCCTTTCAGCACAATAGTCTTCTATCACAAGCATATACCACAATTTGTTCAGCCATTTCCCAATTGAAGGGCATACCCTCATTTTCCATTTTTTTTGCCACCACAAAGAGTGCAACTATGATTATTTTTGTACATGTCTTTTTCCCTATTATCTCTTTGGGGTACAAACCCAGCAATAGTATGGCTGGATCAAAGGGCAGGCATTCTTTTAAACCCCTTTGGTCATAATTCCAAATTGCCTTCCAGAATGGTTGGATCAATTCACAACTCCACCAGCAATGCATTAATGTCCCAATTTGCCACATCCAATATTTATTACTTTCCTTTACTGTTCTTTTTTTAAATTGTATTATCTAATGTCATCTTTTTAAATTTAATTTTTCCCCAATTACATGTAAAAGTAGTTTCCAACATTTTTCAAACAATTTTCAGCCTCAAATTCTCTTCTTCTCTCCCTGAGAATCTAAATGCTTTCAGTTCTTCCATGGTGGTATGATGTAAGGAGAGTATAATGTGTTTAATATTCTCCCAGCCTGTGTTCTGGTCTGTGAATAACCCCAAGTATTCTTTTAGCCCTTGGAACTGTGACCAGGGTCCCCTGCTCTCCTGTGGCTGCAAGTGCTGGTGTGTGCTGGTGCGTGCTGGTGCTCCTCCTCATCCTATGACTGTGCCCAAGGACTGCTCCCTGGTGCTGCGTATGGGCAATGGGACAAAAGTTTTGCACACGGAGTCAGCAAAGGGGACCCCTGTCATCTCCTTCTGAGCAGTTGTCTGAGCCCCCTTACCATTTGTGGCCAGAGAGTTTCCAGAAGCCTTGGCTGCTGCTTCAGTTGTACTCAAGGCCTATTACCTGGATGGGGCCTGTCCTGGCTACCTCCAACTTGGTGCACTAGATCCCTCCTGCTGGTCTTCTGTTTGGGGCTGAAAAATTACTTCACCTTGTCTTTTTGTGGGTTATGCTGCTCCAGAATTCGTTTTGAGGCTTCATATCATTGCTTTTTAGAGGGTAATTTGGCAGAAATCAGATGGGTCCCTGTTTCTTCTCTGCTGTTTTGGCTCCTAGTCTTTTTTCTTAGAACTATTACCAACGTTTATTTATTAATTAAATAGTTTTTGCTTCTAAATTTGTTAATCTTTTGTTTAACCTTTAGAATTTCCTTTTCGTTATTTAACTGGGGGAGGGGAGATTAATTTGTTTTTTTTTTTCTAGGACATTTTTTTAGTTGCATGCCCTAATTCATTGTTCTAGTCTTTCTTTTATTGAGAAAGCATTTACAATATAAATTTCTCCCCATGCACTGCTTTGATTGTATCCCACAAATTTTGGTATATTATCTCATTGCTGTCATTACCTTTAATTAAATTATGGATTGTTTTTCTGATTTGTCCTTTGACCCACCCACTTTTTAGGATTATGTAATTTAGTATAATCTTTATTTTACAAATTGTGTATTGAATGTAATTTTATTATAGTTGGTAAATAATTCATTTAATTTTTCTGCATTTGTGAGGTTTTTATGCCCTATTACGTGTACAATTTTTGTGAAAGTGATATATATAAGGCTGAGAAACAGGCATACTTCTTTCTGTTCCCATTCAATATTAGCTAGAGGGCTATTGTATTGTTTTGATTAAAATAGGAGTTGGCCCTTATATTCTAATAACTTTTATTAGGATTATTTGGATAGGTAGAAGATGAAAGAGAGATAGAAAAGGGGCCCTAATCTAACTTTTCCAAGTGCCTACTCTAGTAGACCCAAGCACAGAAGTATATAGGCAAAACACCAGAAACAGAGAGAGTGCCAACTTCCTGCTTAACCCTTTTTATGACCTCCTGGCTCCCCTTCTCCTGTCTTAGCCTTCAGGGTCACATTCAGGCTGATGCCAGGTATGCAGGTAGTCAACAAAAGATGATGTCACCTGGGTGACCCCAGAAAGGGGGCAGGGCAAATTTCCTTTACACAGTATCTAACTTTTCTAAAAATCTATCCAAGTTCTTTTTTTTTTTTTAGCTAGATTTTTTGAGATTTGAGAAGTATAAATTGAAGTCCCTCATCTTTATAGTTTTACTGCCTTTTACTCCCTCTAGTTCAGGTAACTTTTCCTTTAATAATTTAAATGCTATGACATTTGATATAAATGCATATATATGATATTAATTAATTGTGGAAACTTTTAGCAAATTTCCCTCTTTTATCTCGTAGGTTTATTTTTGCTGTTGCTTTTGTCCAAGATTATGATTGTTATTCCTGCTTTTTCTGCTTCAGTTGAAACATAATATTCTATTCTAGTCCCTTATTTGAACTCTGTGTGTTTTTCTGTTTTAAGAATGCTGCTTATAAATAACCCATTTTGGGATTCTGATTTCTAATCAATTTTTCTATCCTCTCTTGTTTTATGGGTGAGTTCAACACATTCATATCCCCTGCTATGATAATTAGTTATGTGTTTCTTTCCATACTATTCTCTTTCACTTTATCTTCTCTTTTTTCTTTAGCCCCATCTTTAAGAGTTCGTTTTGGGGACAGCTGGGTGGCTCAGTGGACAGAGAGCCAGACCTAGAGATGGGAAGTCCTAGGTCAAATATGGCCTCAGACACTTCCTAGCTGTGTGATTCCAGGGCAAGTTATTTAACCCCACTTTGCCACTCTTTCTTGGAACCAATAAACTATTGATTCTAAGATAGAAGGTACAGGTTTAAAAAAGTTAGGTTTGTTTCTTACTTAATTACCATCTCTCTTATCCCACTTTCTCTTAACCCTTTTCCTTTTTGTCTAAGAAGTATTTCTGTACCCAGTTCAGTGTGTATGTATATTCTTCCCTCCTTTGACTAGTTCAGATGAGAATCAAATTCAGCATCGCCTGCTCCTCACACTACTTCCCCCTCCTTACTGAACAGAATTCTACTTGTAAATCTCATTTGGGGGGACCACTTTCCCCATTTTCTTTTTCTTTACCCCTCCTTTCAAATATGTTTTTCTCCCCTAATTTTTCCATTCTTTTTTCAAGATCATCCAAACAACAGAATCACTCTCAGTCCCTCGGTATAATTAAACTCTGTGCCCTCTGATGGTAGAGTTCTGAGAGATCACATGTATCATCTTTCTATATAAGAATGTAAACAGTTTAACCTTGTTTATTCCCTTATGATTGCTTGCTCATGTTTACCTTTTTTATGCTTCTCTTGGCTATTATATTTGTAAGTTAATTTTCCTACTCAGATCTAGTCTTTTCATCAAGAATGCTTGGAAGTTCTTGAAAATTCTATCCCCCTTCTTCCCTAGAAGGATTATGCTCAGTTTTCTGGGTAAATTATTCTTGTTTGTAAGCCTAGATCCTTTGCCTTCTGGAATAGCATATTCCAAACTCTTAGCTTCTTTATAGTTGTGGCTGCTAAGTCTTGTATGATCTTGACTATAGCTCCTTAGTACCTGAATTTTTTCTTTCTGGCTACTTGGGGAAGTTTTTCTTGAGCTGGTTATAATATCCCTGGATGTATTCCATTTGAAGTTACTTCTAGGAAGTGACCATAGATTTTTTCAGTTTCTATTTTGCCCTCTGGTTTGAAGATATCTGGGCAATGTTCTTGTATGATTTCTTAAAATGTGGTATATATATGCATATATATGTATATATATATGTGTATATATATGTGCTTTTTATGGTTTTCAGGTAAATGATTCCTCTAAATCTGTTTTCCAGGTCAGTTGTTTTTCTTATGAGATACTTTATATTTTCTTCTATTTTTTCAGTCTTTTGACTTTGTTTTTATTATTTCTTGATATCTCATGGATTTATTAATTTCTATTTGGCCAATTCTAATTTTTAAGGAATTATTTTATTCAGTAAATTTTTGTACTTCTGGCTCTAAATCATCAATTCCTTTTCATAACTTGCTTTCCTAGCTTTCATTTCCTCCACCCCCATTTTTTTCTTTCTGCTCTTAGTTTTTTTTAACCCTTACTTTGTATCTTAGAATTAATAGCATGTATTGGTTCTAAGGCAGAAGAGTGGTAAAGGCTAGGCAAAAGGGATTAAGTGACTTGCCCACAGTCACATAGCTAGAAAATGTCTGAGGCCAGGTTTGAATTCAGGGCCTCTCATCTCTAGGTCTGGCTCTCAGTCCAGAACAACAGAAAAAGGACTTTTCTTCTTTCTGAATTGGGTTGAGGGAAAAGACTTGAGAGAATGCAAGAGCATGTGTCTAAGATATGGTGAAGAAGCTTTTGAGACTTGTACAGATAAAGGCCATTATCTATCCATCACTGTTGATTTATGTGTGACCTATAACTTCTAGATGGAACCTGGGAAGCATTCTTATGTATTATGAAGCTCTAGGGAAGAAACTAAAGATGTTAGGGGCAAAAGTAGCATTTTCCATCACTTCTGCTGATTATAGGTAGAGGATTCATTAGAGAATGACGATTTGGGAAGTCAGCAAATGGCCAAGAAGAGAGTGTCTGAGAGGGACAGTTAGATAATCCCATCTAGTTTCCCTCTTTCCCACATTAGTACCATCCCCATGAGATTGCCTTTCCTTTACACTGTATATGTCTTATATGTATACGTTTTGTAATATTTTCTATTAGAATTTTAGCTCCTTGAGGACAGGGATCTTCGCCCCCACACACACTTTTTTTGTAGTTCCAACCCTTAGCATAGTGACTGGCACATAGGAAGAACTTAAATGCTTTCTTGTTGATTGACTGACCATAATGTGCTCTGGATCTAGGACAAAGTACAACGAAGAAGGACTAATAAAACATACAGTTTCCTGGATAGTCTTGCAAATCTGATTTAGATTTATTTATATTAAAAAGGGTGATAGAAGAAGAGAACTACTTACAGTCAATAGGAACATTATATATGTGTATATATACATATTATATAGATATAACTTATTTAAAAGGAAAAAAGATAGGTAAAGGAGGGAGAAAGATGTTGGGGTGAAGTGGGAAGGAGAGAATGAGGTAGTATTGTATACCAAAAAGAGAAAAAAAGCACAAAACCAAAGGTAGGGAAAAATGAATGCATTTTAATGAGGGTCAACAGTCAGAGAAGCAACAGTGATGTGATCCTGGACTATACCATAGACAGCCAGATCAGGAGAAATCAATCAGTTAAATGAATGAATGGACAAAAACAGATGAATGCATAAGTAAATACATGGATAAAAATAAAACAAAGAGATTAGATTAGTCACCCTTATCTCTACCCCAGGGTCCCTTCTAGTTCTAATTCTATGATCCTATGTTTACCCAATTCCTAATGTATTTATTTCTTCTGGCATCAGATGGAACTCTGACCCTGGACCAGAGGAAGCTTTGAATCTATTCTCAGACTGAGCCCTGTGTCTTAACCCAAACTGTGTCTTGACCCCAACATGAGACTGACCACTGGCCATGCAGCCAGAGTTCACAGATGGAGATGGCTCCATTTCCAGACTGAGCCTTGGAACTGGCTCTAGACTGAGTCCTGACCTCAGTCCCAAAATGAGCCCTGAGCTTTTCTCTAGGTTGAACCCTGACTCCAGCCCCAGACTGAGCTCTGAAATCAGCCATGAACCAAGTTCTATCCCTGACCCCAGACTGATTCCTGGAATGGGCTCCAATGTGAGTTTCTTCAGGTTGAAACCTGACTTGTCTGAGCCCTAACTCCAGCCCCAGACTAAGCCTTCACCCCAGCCCCCCCAGTCTTAGGTCTGACCCCAGCCACAGACTGAGCCCTCACCCCAGCCACAGACTGAACCCTCTCTCCAACCACAGACTGAGCCCCCTCCCCAGCCCCAGACTGAGCCCCCTCCCCAGCTCCAGACTGAGCCACCTCCCCAGCCCCAGACTGAGCCCCCTCCCCAGCCTCAGACTGAGCCCCCTCCCCAGCTCCAGACTGAGCCCCCT
>NC_058132.1:98321231-98346440 GCF_016433145.1 Gracilinanus agilis
GAGACCTAATTCTGGGCACAGAGGGAGCCCCAGATTGAGCACTGACTCCAGCCACAGACTGAGCCCTGACTTCAGAGTGAGACCTAATTCTGGGCACAGAGGGAGCCCCAGATTGAACACTGACTCCAGCCACAGACTGAGCCCTGACTTCAGAGTGAGACCTAATTCTGGGCACAGAGGGAGCCCCAGATTGAGCACCGACTCCAGCCAGAGACTGAGCCCTGACCTCAGAGCGAGACCTAATTCTGGGCACAGAGGGAGCCCCAGATTGAGCACTGACTCCAGCCAGGGACTGAGCCCTGACTTCAGAGCGAGACCTAACTCTAGGCAGAGAGGGAGCCCCAGATTGAACATTGACTTCAGTCACAGACTGAGCCCTGACTTCAGAGCGAGACCCAACTCTAGGCAGAGAGGGAGCCCCAGATTGAACACTGTCTCTAGCCAGAGATTGAGCCCTGTCTTCAGAGCAAGATCTAACTCTAGGCACAGAGGGAGCCCCAAATTGAACACTAACTCCAGTCAGAGACTGAGCTCTGACTTCAGAGTGAGACCTAATTCTGGGCACAGAGGGAACCCCAGACTGAACACTGATTCCAGCCAGAGACTGAGCCCTGACCTCAGAGCGAGATCTATCTCTAGGCACAGAGGGAGCCCCAGACTGAACACTGATTCCAGCCAGAGACGGAGCCCTGGCTTCAGAGTGAGACCTAACTCTAGGCAGAGAGGGAGCCCCAGATTGAACACTGACTCCAGCCAGATTCGGAGCCCTGACTTCAGCCTGTGAACTGACACCTACATTGGACTGAGCTTTAACTTCAGAATGAGCTCTAACCCCAGCCTGGGCCTCAGTCCCAACATTAGACTGAATCCTGACTCTGACATCAGAATGAGCCCTGACCCCAGAAGGACATTTGATCCCAACATCAGACTGAGTCTTATTTGTAGACTCGGGCTTTATCTCAGCACCAGACCGAGTTTTGCTCCCAGACTGAACCCAAACTCTAAAATTAGACTGAATCTTGCCTTCAGATTGAGCCCTGACCGTAGACTGAGCCCCAGCCCCAGAATGAGCCCTGACCCCAGATTGGGCCTTGATCCCAGATTGAGCCCTGATCCCAACATTAGACTGAATCTTGCTTCCAGATGGACTCCTTTCTCCAGATTGGGCCCCAACACCAGAATGGGCTTTGGCCCTAGATTGGGCCCTGACCTCAGCCTGAGCCCTGTCCCCGGACTGAGCTTTGACTCCATATTGAGCCTTAACTCCAACTTTAGGCTGTGCCTGTACCACAGACTGAGGCTTGACTCCAGTCAGAGACTGAGCCTTGACCCTCTCTGGGGGCTTAACTTTGACCCCATATTGATCCCTGACCCAAGGCCCAGACTCATTTTTGTCCCTAGCCTCATCCTTATAACTGATGCAGATCCCAGACTGAGGCTTGACCCTGGGCCTAGACAGATTTTTGACTCCATTCTCAAACTGAGGCCTGAAATTGGCTATTGCCTGAGACCTTCCCTCAACCTCAGACTGACCTCTGACCCCAACCAAAACCTGGGCTGTGGTCTCATCCCCAGACTGAGATCTAAGCCCAGCCCCAGGCCTGAGTCTGTCATCAGACTGACTTTTGATGTTGGCTCCAGGCTGAACCCTCATTGTATCCCCAGATGGGACCCTAACCCTAACTGTGGGCTTAGCACTGACTCTAGTCAAAGCCTGAGGCCTGGCCCCAGCCTTAAACTGACCACTGCCCTTAGCTGGAGCCTGAGCTCTGACCCCAGCCCTAGCCCCAGCAAGGGTCACAGACTGAGCCTCAATCCCATCCCCAGCCTGAGCTGAGGCCTCTGGCACAAACTCAGGCAGCTGGTCACCCCCAGATTGAGCCTGGACCCCAACTCCAGACATCTCCTTGTCCTTAGCCCCAGTCTGAACCCCAGTCAGTCTCTGTCCCGTGTTCATTCTGTTTCTAAGGTTAGGAACAGGAAGGGGACCTGTGGCCTTAGGTCCAGGACCCTAGCTCCGGGGTCTGGCAGGCAGATACAGATGGGACTTCCGAAGATAAGGGCCTTGAAACAATGGGAGGCTGTGTGGCTGGTCCCAGCCTCCCCTCTGTCTCAGGGCCACCTCCTGTCCCGGTCCCCAGGCCCCAGTGACAGGAAATGAGGACTACGGGGTCATTAATTCCAGAGGCCGGCTCAGGTGGAAGGCAGACTGGGCTAGGGGTGGGGGAGACAGGAAGAAGCCTAGGGAGAAAATCTCAGAATCTCAGAGCCCAAAGGCCTTTTAGATCAGGGAACAGAGGAGCAGAGCCAGAGAGAGACCACCTCCTCCTGCCCCTCCTTTCCTCCCACAGAGCAGGAGGCAGAGAATTCTGAGGAAGAATGGGGCGGGGGAGGTCACATGATAGAGCAACCACTGGGAGTCATGGGGCCACTGTGCAGGGTTAGAACTGGCAGGGACACCCAGGCCCGAGTGCAGGGCTGAGAGGGGCCTGCGGACACAGGATGTCAGGGCTGGAAGAGGCCTTAGAAAAGGGAGTCAGAGCTGAGAGAGGCCTTAGAACACAGAATGTCAGGACTGAGAGAGACTTTAAAACAGAAAATACCAGAGCTGGGAGAGACCTTAGAACACAAAATGTCAGGACTGAGAGAGACCTTAGAACACAAAATGTCAGGACTGAGAGAGACCTTAGAACACAAAATGTCAGGACTGAGAGAGACCTTAGAACACAAAATGTCAGGACTGAGAGAGACCTTAGAACACAAAATGTCAGGACTGAGAGAGACCTTAGAACACAAAATGTCAGGACTGAGAGAGACCTTAGAACACAAAATGTCAGGACTGAGAGAGACCTTAGAACACAAAATGTCAGGACTGAGAGAGACCTTAGAACACAAAATGTCAGGACTGAGAGAGACCTTAGAACACAAAATGTCAGGACTGAGAGAGACCTTAGAACACAAAATGTCAGGACTGAGAGAGACCTTAGAACACAAAATGTCAGGACTGAGAGAGACCTTAGAACACAAAATGTCAGGACTGAGAGAGACCTTAGAACACAAAATGTCAGGACTGAGAGAGACCTTAGAACACAAAATGTCAGGACTGAGAGAGACCTTAGATCACAAAATGTCAGGACTGAGAGAGACCTTAGAACACAAAATGTCAGGACTGAGAGAGACCTTAGAACACAAAATGTCAGGGCTGAGAAAGACTTTAAAACAGAAAATACCAGAGCTGGGAGAGACCTTAGAACACAAAATGTCAGGACTGAGAGAGACTTTAGAACACAAAATGTCAGGGCTGAGAAAGACTTTAAAACAGAAAATACCAGAGCTGGGAGAGACCTTAGAACCCAAAATGTCAGGACTGAGAGAGACTTTAAAACAGAAAATACCAGAGCTGGGAGAGACCTTAGAACACAAAATGTCAGGGCTGAGAGAGGCCTTAACACAGAAAATGCCAGAGCTGGAAGAGTTAAAAAAAAAACAAAGTGTTAGAGCTGGGAGAGACCTTAGATCACAAAATGTCAGAGCTAGGAAGGGATTTAGAATACAATCTGAGAGCTGGGTGGTGCCTTAGAACAATGAAGAATATTATATTGAAAGTAGAATTCTAGAACATAGAATGTTAGATCTGGGAGATAACTTAGAACATAGAATGTTATATAAAAAAAGATACTCTTAAACCTAAAACAAAGAGATTAGAATGTTAGAATATCAAATGTAGAACTGTCAGGTGCCTTCAACAGCATCCAGTCCAATCTCTTCATTTTACAGATGAGAAAACTAAGGTGAAAAGCAAGGCAGGGACTCACTTGAGATGACACAATGATACTCCCACTCAGGCCTTCTGATGCTCAGTTCAGGGTTCTTTCCATAATATCACACTGCTTCATTTCCTTCCTTTTTCTAAGCCAGCTAGTCCTGTCTCCACTATTCCACATCTGTGAAAAACCATGGAAAATACCTTTTGAAGGAATGTTAGTATTATTGAGGGGCCTGAATAGCCCATTGAGAATGACTGCTCTAACACAGAGAAGGTAGATATCCACATGAAAATAGTCCAGAGTCTCAGAGCTAGAAGAGAAGGGTAAACTGAGGACCAAGATAATTATAGTACATGAACAAGACCTTGGGGCAGACAGTCCTTTAACCTCCTTCTTCCCTGCCTATATAGGATATATCTCTATATCCTCTCTAACAAAGGATCATCCAAATTCTGTTTAAGATCTCGAGTAACTGAAAACTCACTATCTATTAAAGCAAGCCATCACATATTCAGAAAACCCTATTTGTAAAAATACCCTCCATGTATGTAAAAGAACACATAGAGAGAACATGTGCCTTTTAGAGATGTCATTGGCCTTATAACACACACAGAGGACATATATATGGGGAAGACAAGATGGAGCACACAGACACATGGAACACGCCCTCACTCACAAGCTTATTTCACAGGGAATTTTCAGGTCATGGTCTGAGCCCTGGGTTATTGGGAGTTATTTATTTCTACTTTAAACCCTTTAAATCATTAATTAATTTAGAGTATTTTCCATGGTTACATGATTCATGTTCTTTCCCTTCCCTTCTCCCACCCCACTCCTGTAGCCAATGAGCAATTCCACTGGGTATTACATGTGTCATTGATCAAGACCTATTTCTATATTATTGATATTTGCACTAGGGTAATCATTTAGAATCAACATCCCCAATCATATCCTCATTGACCCATGTGTTCAAGCAGTTGTTTTTCTTCTGTGTGGGGAGGAGATGAGAATCACACACAGGAAACAATTTCAAATAATGCAAAGGAAAATGGAATTAATAATAAAATTTCTTGGTTCTGACTTCAAGTACCAGAGGTACCTGGAAGAGTGTGAAATTCTGAGAATCTGAGGCGGGCAGGAAGCATCCAGGTCCAAGAGATACTTCCTGGAGGTGGTGGAACTCAAGTTAGGTTATGAAAGAGGAGTGAGATTTGGAGACATAGAAATGAAGAGGAAGGGCATTTTTGGAAGTGATGGGGAATGGGAAACAAAAGTTAGGAAGTATAAGTGGTCAATTTATAGAACAACTTGAATGTCAAGTTAAGAGTTAACAGATTTCCAAAGCCATCTATATTCATGTGAAAAAATGTTCTAAATTACTCTTGATTAGAGAAATGCAAATTAAAACAACTCTGAGGTATAACCTCACACTTATTAGATTAGCGGAAAAAATTAGATATGACAAAATGAAAATGATAAATGTTGGAGAGGATGCAGAAAAATTGGGACATTCATGTGCTCTTTGTTGGAAGAGTTGTGATCTGATCCAACCTTTCTGGAGAGCAATTTGGAATTATGCTTAAAGGACTCTAAAACTGGGCATACATACCCTTTGATCCATCAATACCATCAATAGATCTTGATCCCGAAGAGATCTTTTAAAAAAGGGAAAAGGACCTATTTGTACAAGATATTTGTTGCAGCTTTTTTTTTTTGGTAGCAAAGAATTAGAAATTGAGGGGATACCCATCAATTGGGGAATGAATAAACAAGTTGTGGCATATGATTGTGATAGAATACTATTATGCAACAAGAAATGACCAGCAGGATGATATTGAAAAAAATCTGGAAAGCCTTACAAGAACTGATACAAAGTGAAGTGAGCAGAACCAGAAGAAACACAGTGACAGCAATATTTTTTGACAAAGAACTGTGCATGACCTAGTTATTCTCAGCAATACAATGATCTAGGACAATCCCAGGGACTCAAAATGAAAAATACTGTCTGCCTTCTGAGAAAGAACTGATGGATCTGAATGCAGATTGAAATATACTATATCTTGCTTTCTTTCTGCTTTTTTCTTCTTTTTTTCCCTTTTGGGAGCTCTTCCACAAAATGACTAATATGGAAAAATGTTTTGCATGATCGCACATGTAAAATTTGTATCAGATTGCTTACTGTCTCAGGGAGAAGAGAAGAGTAGGAGGGAGTAAGGGAGGGAGAGTAGGAAGGAGGTAGAGAATTTGGAACTCAAAACTCTTAAAAATATATTAAAATTGTTTTTACATGTAATTGGGGAAAAATAAAATATAATTTTAAAAAGTTGCAGATTTATTGAGGAGTCATGAAAGAGAGTGAAATGACAAAGCCATGTTTTAGCTGGATTTAATCTCTCTTGGCTTTTCCTCATCATTTTTTTTTAATCAAAAGGTTGAACAAAGTCATCTTTTAGGGTTATTTCTAGTGCTGACATACTGTGTTCTAAGGCCCTCCCAGCTTTGACATTCTAAGTTCTAAATTAACTCTTTCTGACTCTCTGTCTGTCTCTTTCTCTCTTTCTCTTGGTCTGTTCGTCTGTCTTTCAGCTCAGAAATTCTAATTTCAGGGTTCTTTACAAAAATGGCTGGTGGGAATCTGGTCTAGGGCAAGGGCAATAGGAACTGAGATTTGGGGACAAAATAATGTTTCCTTGAGTGGGATGACAATCCAGTGGCAGAAATATTAGAGATCATGATTTCATAGCACTTCGAATTAGGAAGGACCTTAAAAATCAAGCAGTTATATATAAATTGTATGTAAATCATACACAAATGTCCAGAATTCTCTCATTCCCTCAACTCTTCTGTGAACCCTGAGGGAATTAGTGTCAGAAGGATATTTCCTGATTTTATGTTAGTGTATCTGTATGGCTGCATTGATATTTTGGTTGGAGGAATAACATGTTCATTGTCAGTGCACCTCAGCAAGCTTTGTCACTCTGTATTTGAAGTAGGTTCTTACTAGTTAGCATTCTAGGATTCAGAGCTAAAAGGAACCTCAGAAACCAGTAAGTGCAACCCTCACATTATCTAGGAAAGGAAACGGTATAAACTGTTTATAGATAGTCAGAAAACTTGGACCCAAAATCTTGTCTGTTTTAAAGAGGTTTTTTTGTTCAGATGTGGGTTGTAGCAGGTGACCTTACTAGCATCCTTTCTAACTCGATGTTTTTATAAATTTCTCCTGGTTTCTGAGGAGGGAGAAGAAATCATCCCCATCTCTACTGTTTAGTATCTTTCCACGTAGTAGGAAGATTTATTTCCAAATTGGCTGGATTTAAAGTCAGAGAACCAGAGTTCAAATCTCAGCTAGTTCACTTATTACCTGTGCGATTTGTCCTCCTTTCTTCTCTGGCTCTGTTTCTTCACCTGTAAAATGGGGGAGTTGGGCCAAAATCCCCTCCAACTCTACGTCCACAACCTTGAAGTCCTCTTTCTCCTGAAGCAGAGTCTTCTCCTCCAGCAATGTCATTACTTGAGTCTACTCACTGAGTCTTCTTCCCATTTTCTGCATTCATGCCTGACACTGGACACAAGCCTGGGACACAAGACATTACTGCATGAGAATCCCTTCTTCTGTCAGGTGTTTCTAGTCATTCCTTCTGTCTACAATACAGGTCCATCAATGGTTCTTTCCTGTTTTAAAACAATAATCAAGAGTCCTCCCAGACTCTGTTTAAGCATCCTTTTAGGCAGCTAAAAGTTTGTGTCTAGGAGAAGGAGAAAGTCAGAACTCAGTCTTTGGAAGCTGAATCTGGCAGTATTTTTAGGATTGCATGGAGGGGGAGAGAATAGACATGTATTTTGCCTTTAAATTTCCTTCCAGTATTAAATCTCTGTGACCCTACGAATGTCAGAACTAGAAAAAACTAGAACATAGAACATAAAATGTTAGAGCTGAAAGGGGCTTTAGGATATAGAAGAAAGGAAGAGGCCCTAAAAGAGAGAGAATTTGAGAGAAGGAAGGGAACTTAGACACAGAATGCTAGATTTGAAAAGACCTTAGAATGCTGAATGTCAATATAATACAACCTTGGAACACAGAAAATTAGAACTGAACGTGGATTGAAAGTGCAGAATAAATGTTAGAGCTAGAATAGGCCTTGAATATAGTCTTGAAAGGAATCTTGAAGGAACATGTGCTGTAGAAAGAAGTCTAGAGCCAGGAGGGAGCTTGGGACATACAACAATGAATATTAAAGTTGGAAGGAACCTCAGAGAACATCTAGGCCAAGCTCCTAATTTTAAAAATGAAAAAAATGCCAGACCTGGTGGTTCAACATATCTGTATTCCTTGTTGCTGAGAAGGTGAAGTGGCTGGATCTCTTGCTATGGCTGAACTGTAGAAGGCCTAAGGCCAATCTGCCATCAATGTGGTGAGCCCTTGGGAGGAGGGAGTCACCAGGAGTCCCATCGAGAGCTCAGGCACCTGAGTAGAACTTTGGCTAAATAAAGGACAAAGGAGATCACATAAGATAAAAGGGACAATTTTGATTACATAAAATTATTATTATTATTTTGAATTGAAAAGTTTTAATTAATTAATTTAGAATGTTTTTCCATGGTTACATGATTCATGTTCATTCCCTTCCCTCCCACCCCCTCCCCCAAGTTGACACACAATTTCACTGAGTTTTACATGTATTATTGATCAAGACCTTTTTCCATATTATTGATAATTGCTCTAGGTCAGTGATGGGAAAACTTTTTCAAGAGGGGCCCAAAGGAAAGGAAATGCTCATCTGTCAGTCTGTTTCTAAGGCAACTCTTTTGAAGTTTCATTGTATTGTATCCTGCTCATTGTATTCATCAGATTAGGAATAATGTCCCACACTGGATAGAACATTTCAGGGGGCCACATCTGGCACATAGTTTGCCCATCACTGCTCTAGGGTGATTGTTTAGAGTCTACAACCCCAATCATATCCCCATTAAACCATGTGTTCAAGCAGTTGTTTTTCTTCTATGCTTCTACTCTCAGAGTTCTTCCTCTGAATGTGGGTAGTGTTCTTTCTCATAAGTCCCTCAGAATTGTCCTGGGTCATTGCATTGCTGCTAGTAGAGCAGTCTATTACATTCGATTTTACCACAATGTATCCATCTCTGTGTACAATGTTCTTCTGGCTCTGCTCCTTTCACTCTCCATCAATTCCTGAAGGTCTTTCCAGTTCACATGGAATTCCTCCAGTTCATTATTCCATTGAGCACAATAGTATTCCATCACCAACAGATACCACAATTTGTCCAGCCATTCCCCAATTGAAGGACTTGAATACATAAAATTAAAAAGGGTTGCACAAATGAAAACAATGTAACTAAAGTTAGAAGGGAAAGAGGAATCTGGGGAAAAACCTTTGCAACAAGTTTCTTTGCTTCTTTGCTTCTCATTTCCAAGATATAGAAAGAATTGATTCAAATTAATAAAAACAAGAGCCATTTCCTAATTGACAAATGGATACAAATAGAACTTTTTTAAAAGAAAGAAATCCAAACTATCAGTGGCCATATGAAAAATGTTTTCAATCATTAATAATTAGACCAATGCAAATTAAACCAACTTGGAGGTTCTATCTTATACCCAAAAGGTTGACAAAATTGATAAAAATAGAAAATGACAAATGTTAGAAGGACCTCAGGAAAAGAGACACATTAATACTTTATTAGTGGAACTGTGAATTGGTCTAGGCATTCTGGAAAGCAATTTGGAACCATGCCTCAAAAGTTACTAAATTGTGCTTGCCCTTTGATTCAGCAATACCACTACTTAGCTGGTAACCCAAAAAGATCTAGGAAAAAAAAAGGACCATTATGTACAGATATTTATAATAGCTCTTTTTATTATAGCAAATAACTAGAAACTAAGAGGAGAGGGGGGAGATATCACTTGGGAAATGGAAGGAGGAAAATATCAATTGAGGCATATGAATATTGTTGGAATATAATGATATATGAATATAATAGAATTCTTTTGTGCCATAAGACATGATAGATCCTGTGTGACCTTGGGCAAGTCGCTTAACCCCAACTGCCTCACCCTTGCCACTCTTCTGCCTTAGAATAGATACTAAACAGAAGGTAAGAGTTTAGGGGGAAAACGACATGATAAAAAGGATAGTTTCAGAGGAAACTGGGGAAAAATGAGAACCAGGAGAACAATTTATACAATAACAACACTATTAAGACAAACATCTTTAAAAGGCTTAATAATTCTGATTAATACAGTGTCAATTATGATTCCAGAATACCAATGATGAAGCTTGCTACCTACCCACCTCCTGACAGAGAAGTGACAAGACAGTACACAATGAACTACACAATGTTCATAGCCAAAGGAGGAATTTGTTTTGCTTGACTCTCCATATTTGTTATAAAAATGTTTGTTTTCCTTTTATTTCCATTAGGGGGAAGTGGGAAATAGAGAAAAACATTTTTGTTAGTTGAAAAAAAATTAAATTTTAAAAAGTCAACTATAGGAAGGCAGCTAGATAGAGCTAGATATCTCAGTGGCTAAAGAGCCAGGCCTGGAGATGGGAGATCCTGACTTCAAATCTGGCCTCAGACTCTTCCTAGCTTCCCTGGACAAGTTACTTAAACCCCACTTCCTAGCCTTTACCATTCTTCTATGTTAGACCCAATTCATAATATTGATTCTAAGGATTTTTTTTTAGTGCTTGAACATTTTAATTAATTAAGAATGTTTTTTTCCATGATCACAAGATTAGGTAAGGATTTTTTAAAAAGTCAAACACACAAAAAAGGTAATTGATAATTAGGATGTCTTGTAGTTATCTCAAACTCAACATGTTCAAAGCAGAATTCATTATCTCTCCTCCCACCTCCTTCCAAACTTCCTTACAGTTTTTGAGGGCACTTCCCATCTTTCCATCCATTAAAGCTCACAGAATCAGTATCATCCTCAATTCTTCTCTTGCTTTTACTCCACACAACTAATCTGTTGCCAAGTCTTATCATTTCTGCCTTTGTAATATCTCTCAAATATATATCCTCCTCTCCACCCAGCTATCACCAAGGTTCAGACCCTCGTCACTCCACAGCTGGATTATTGTAATAGTCTTCTGGTTGGTCTTGCTAATACAAATCTCTCCTCATTCCATTCCATCTCCCACTGAGCTACCAAAATGATTTTCCTAAAGTGGTCTGATCATTTCATGTCTCCCCCCCCCCAAATTCAGTAATCTCAAATGGCTTCTGATTGTCTCTGGGATAAAACATAAAACCTATTTGGCTTCATCTTCTGGCCCCTTCCTACCTTTCCAATCTTCTTACACGTCACTCCTCCATGTATTCTGCAGGCCACTGACACTGGCCTCCTTGTTTTGCACATATCACTCTGTCTCATTTCATTCTTTTCAGCTTCTCTATCTTTTTCCAGATTCAGCTCAAATCTTACCTTCTGTAAGAGGTCTTTCCTGATCCCTATCCCTTCCCCTTCACTCCTAATGCCTTTCATTAGAAATGACCTCCGGATATATCTGTATCTGTGTTCATTCTTTGCATGTTTTCTCCATCATTAGATTATGAAACACTTGAGAGAAGGGATTGGTATTTGCCTTTCTTCATTTTCCCATTGCCAGCTTATTGACTGACTGACTGACTGATAATCTGGAGAGTGTAAGGAGGAAGAGAACAGGGGTGGCAAAGAGCCTTGAGTGCAAGTTTGAAGAAACTGGCTTAGAGAAGACTTGGGAGGACATGCTGACAGCCTTCATACATTTAAAGGGCTGTCACGTGGAGGAGAATTTAAATGTGTTCTTTTTGTTCCCAACAGCCAGAATTAGGAGTTTATGGTAGAAGTGCAAAGAGGCCACATAGGCCTGATATTAAGAAGAATAACTTTTAAACAATGTGAATGGTTTAGAATTGGGATGGACTACCTTTGGAGATGTGCTTCCCCTACTTGGATATTTTTTAGGCATGAACCCTGACTGCTTGTCAGTTATTTTATAATGAAGACTCCTTTTCAAGTATGGATTAACCTGAGCACCTTCTAAGTCCCTTCTAGCTCTCAAACTCTGTCATTCTATGAAATTATGCCACACCATTCTGGATCTCCCAGTCCCAACCTGTGCCACCATCTTCTACTCCATCTGCTAGTTTTCTCCTGAAGCCGAGAAAAAATAAGTAGAAGAATTAGGGCTCTATTGGCATCAACTCCAGAAATTATTTTCTTTATGGTTCTGAGATCCTGGAACTCATTAAGAACCTTTCTCTAAATCAGCTCCCTGCCTTTCTATGGCCAGAATATTCTGTCAGGTTCTCAAGTCTCCTAGGAAGAGGAGCACAAAGTATCTGTTTAGCAATAAATTTGGAGTCTAAGGACCAAAGGGTAGAATTCTAGCTTTGCCACTTAGCTGTGTCACTTTGGGAAAGTTATTTTCCCTCTCTGAACCTTGGTTCCCTTATCTGTTATTTTTTGGGTTTTGTTTTGTTTTGTTTTGTTTTTTTAAATGAGGGGCAGCGGTTGGATTACTGGACTTGGAGTTAGAAAGACCCAATTCAAATCTTGCATCAGATATTTATTAGCTATGTTACCCTGGCCTAGTCCCATAAGCTCTCTCAGACTTTGTTTCCTAATTTATAAAATGGGAATAAATAACACCTATATTACTGGAGGATCAAATGAGATAATATATGTAAATGATTTTGCAAACCTTAAAATACTCTATACATGCTCTCAAGGGAGTTGATGATGATGATGATGATGATGATGATGTGTTGGACCAGATGATCACTGAAGTCTAGCCCTGAACCATTGGATTCTCTGGTGCCTCAACATCTGTCTCATTTTTTCCTCACCAACTCGTGATCCATCTTCAAAGTAGCTAGAATGGGTTCCTCCAGACTCTTCTAGTGCTGGTCTGGGCAAAACCAACTCCTTAAAGCAGGGTTGGAAACAGTTTTGTGATGAAAGTAATTCACTATGGCATTGAGAAAATGTACTCTAGCTGGTCCTACTAAGATGAGTATGACTTTGGTAATAATTTGTGACCACAGTCTGAGGACCAGCCTCATTAAGTACGCAGAGTCTCACCACCAAGTGATGAGGTCACTAAATGATGAATTCTTTGGTCTGGAAAATTAAAAATTTAAAATGTCCCTCAGTGTGTGGAGTCTCACTTTGGCCTCTTCGGTGATATAGTAGAATGGTGGGAAAGGGGCAGAGGATGTTTAGACTAATTGTCCACCTTATTTCTTTTCTTTTTTGACATTATATACAATATTCATTTTTTCCCCTGAGAAATCATGACCACTAAATGTTTAAGTTGGCAACAATAAAGGCCACCATTTTGTTGAGTTCTTTGCAAGTTCAAAGTTTGATGTATTTTGAGGTTAGTGCACACATGGATGGGCAAATTCTATTTCTCTTACAAATACAATATATACCATACTCTGTATGCTCAGTAAATAAATTTGAATTAAATAAAACAATTGCTAAATTATATTTTATCTATAATAACATAACATCTCAAACTTTGTAGCACTTCAAGGTATAATTACTACGTTAAAGCACTTTTTTTGGCAAGTCACTGATTCTGAATATTGATGAATGTCAGTATATATTACTGCTACTATTCCAAATGTTAGATTTATATCTAATGACAAATAATTCAATATGCTTTTAGAGCAATGGTTCTTAACTTGAAGTCTATGAATTTGTTTTTTTTCATTTCAATAATTATATTTCAATATAATTGACTTTCTTTGTAACCTTATGGTTTTATTTTATGTATTTAAAAACATTCTGAGAATGGATCCATAGACTTCACTGGATTGACCACCATAGGGATCCAGGACATGAAAGAAGGTTAAGAAGTCCAGCTCTAGAGAAACTGAAACATGTTAATATTGACATTCTTCTGATAAATGAAACCAGAAGAGAGAAGGAAGTTGCAGCTAAATTGAAGGATGTTTCACAGGTTTTCCTTGAAGAAGCAAATGAGGGAGTTGGTGGAGCTGGTTTCATTTTGCACATGAAGGTAACCAGAAACATTATTTCATGGGACACTTAGTCATCTTACTGTGTAGCTTTGTAGTTCTCATGATGAGCTTAAGCAAAAAGACCACCATGAAGATAATTGGAACTCATGAGCCAACATCTGTTGCAGGAGATCAGGAGGGAGAGAAATTCTACAGAGAACTGGATGAGATCCTCCAAACTAAGTCAACATGTTCCTTAATATTTGGCAACTTCAATACAAAGGTGGGCATTGGGAAGAAAAGCCAATATATATATATGTATATATATATATTTATATATATATTATACACACACACACACACACACACACACACACACACACACACATATATATATATATGAAAAGAGAGTTCAGGGATGATGTGAAAGAAACCAAAAGCTCTTATGGATTACTCAGAAACTTCAAATTAAAATACCATTCTTCAGGGGACAGCTAGATGGCTAAGTGGATTAAGAGCCAGGACTACAAACAGGAGGTCCTGGGTTCAAATGTGACCTCAGACACTTCCTAACCGTGTAACCCCAGGAAAATCTCTTAACCCCCATTGACCACTCTTCTACCTTGAAATTAACACTTAGTTAAGATGGAAGATAAGAGTTCTTTTAATGTCATTCATTGCATCTTTAAGAAGAATCAGGAGAGGCTGGATATGGTAGACACCAAAAAAGAAAGAAATTGATTATATTTTTTAAAGAAATTAAATCTTTGATATATTTATTTTTATAGCATCATGATTTCCAAATATATTATTTGACCTTGTAAGTCGTCTCTTATAATAAAGACTTAAAAAAAAACAATTCAGAAAAACTGATTAACACATCAACCATGTCTGACAATATATGTGATATTCCATGTCCTTAGGCCCACATTTCTGCAAAGAGGGGAGGGAAGTATGTTTTCTGACCTTTCCTCCAAGGTTAAACTTGGTCATTATAATTACACATGTTTCAGTTTTCATTTTTTATTCTTGGCATTTATGTTATTCTTACTGTGTATACTATCTTCCAGGTTCTTCTTACTCCATTCCGTATTGATTTATATAAGTCTTCTTGTGTTTCTCTGTATTCTTCTCAATTATAGTTTCTTATAACATAGTAATAATATCCCATTATATTAATATGCCAAGGTTTATTTAGCCATTCCCCAGCCTATGAACATCTACTTTTCTATTGGTTCTTTGCTACTACAAAAAACACTTCTTTGAAATATTTTGGTAGAAATTGATTATACCTTATCAGATAAGAAATGTCTGGTTGCTAATGTGGGAGTCTTCTTAATAAGCTGTCTTTGAGCAGTCAAACTATCTACTTGTTAGAGCAAATCAAAATACCCAAATCAACAAAAAACTACAGAAAAGGATAAAGTTGAGAAGGTGCAGTCTACAATTACAACTCCAACTTTACTCTGAAAACTAGCTATTGATGTGCAAGAGTGGGAAATGGTTAAAGGAACAGACTTTGAAAGATATTCATCACCATTTCTTTTGATAGTTTAATTGATATCAATCAGTCACCACAATAAGGAGGCCAAAGGAGGCCCATAACTACTTCAGCAAGCAAACACTTACATGTCCTTGGCAAATAGAGAAGCAAGGCATCAAAAAAAAAACAAAACACACATTGGTTTATGATGGAAGATTAGGAGCAATAATAGCACTTCATAAAATATTAAGGAGCAATGGAGGAAAAATGGGTTTGCAGACTTAATTATCCTAGATTAATTAATTAATCCAAAACATCTAAATAATGACTAGTAGAAGAATGAAACGGATGTGTTAGCATATTTATAACAAATTCCCTTAAATTCAACTAGCATATGTTAAGGAACACTACAAAGCATCCAATTAAGTGCAAGAAATCTACTATGAATCTAGGTGCTGCACTAAAGACAAAAGCAAGATTTTCCTGGTCCTCAAAGAGCTTAATATATTCACAGATAAGTAAATACAAAGAATAGGAGGCACCATCTCAGAGGGACCCTTCACTTTTTGTAATTTCACCAATTGGACTATGGGATTAGGGGAAATCCCTCCTCTCTCTATATATAAATTAATTTTAGTCGGGGAACACTAACAAATGGAGAAATCAGGAAAGTTTTCTTAGAAGAGGTGACACCTGAACTTGACCTTAAAGGAAACTACAGTTCTAAGATGCAGAGGTGAGGAGAGAAAACATTCCAGGCATGGGGGATAGCCCAGGTAAAAGGATATAGACAGAAAATGGAATGTTATGTATGGGGAACAGCAAATAAGCCACTGTGACTGGAACATGGTGTGTCCTGGGAGGAAAGATATGAAATCAGTTTAGAAAAGAAGGTTGGAATTTAACTATGTAGGTCTTTAAATTCCAGCAAACGAGCTTGTATTTTATTCTAGGAACAATATGACACATTTTCTGAGCAAAAGAGGGATTTGGCCAGATCTTCTCTTAGGAAGATTATTTTGGCAATTTAGAAAATGAGTCATAGAAGGGAAAGAATGGAGGGAAGACTAATTTGGAGTTCATAGCTGAGTTAGTTCAGTCAAGAGGTAATAAGAGCTTTGAACTTGGTTAATGGACATTTGCATTGAGAGAAGGGGACATATTTGAGAATGTTACAGAGAAAGAATCCCCAAGGCTTGGCCATTGATTAGGTATGGTAGGTGATGGAGAGTGAAGAGTTGAGATTAATTGAAGTTGCAACTAAAGGTGACCAGAAGGACAGTGGCGTCCTTGATAGAAATAAGGGAGTTAGGAGGCAGGGCAGATTTGGGTAGAAAGATAATAGGCTGTGCTTCAGGCACAGTAAGTTTGAAATATTTCTGTAATAGCCAGGAAATGATGGCCGAAGGTCCCCAGAGTAGATAAGTGGGATTGGACCTCCGGAGAGAAATTAAAGCTGAGTACATCTTCTCAGGAGTCTCCCTGGAAGAGAGTCATTGCATCAGAGGGCAGCCCAATATATTTGGAATTTCCAATTATTAGGTAGTTGTATGTATGACATTGGGTCACAATCTACTTTCCTGTAATTTCTTCCCATTGATCCTAATTTTATTCTCTGAGGACCAAGTCTTCTCTGTCTACTCCATGACAACCTTTGTGATATTTCAAGATAATGATTTTTCCCTTCCACTCCTGGGAGATTAAGACTTTCCTAAAATGTTGCTCCAGAAATTGGGAAAATCCTCTATATGGTATCTGAACAAAGCAGAGGAGAACAGAATTCTTGACTCTCATTCTAGGTAGTAGGTTGGTATCATAGCTATTTAAGATACATTTACTTTGTTGTCTTCCATGGCACAAAAACTGAGGACTCTTGTTGAGTTTGTGGTCCACTAGAACCCCCTTTTATATAAATAATAACAACAGCAAATAACCCAAGTGGACATTCCATTAGCCCTTTATGGACTTTCTCCTGAGTTTGCTCATCTGGTACATGATGGAAATGGAATTCAACCTCACATGGTCTCTGATATATACAATCACTTTACACATGTGAACTTTGGCACTGGGATCCTTTAGCCCACAGAGCATCACTCCTATCACAAATAAATCAATTTATTGAGATGAGAAATCACTTCTACCCAGAACCAAGCCACATAGGCAAAGCAGGTTTGGGGTTCTTTTTGTGGCCAGGGATCCTTGGTATGGGTCTTGTCCCCCAAGGACGGTTTCAAACCTAGGAGGTGGGGTGGAGAATGTTGCCACTGACAGGAGCGTGAACAGGCTTAGGGGAAAAGATAATGAATTTGACCTTAAGGCACCAGGGGGACTGAACCCCTAATACCAACCCCAGCCACCGCCACGGCCTTGGCCCCAGCTCTGATGATCCCTAGTCTCCATAAGTGCTTTGGGGAGCCAAAGTCTCCTGGCCCAGAGAGACAAGGAGGTAAGCGGAGCCCTGAACTGGCTTGGGAAGGAGCTCCCTGACTGTGAGTGGACGGCCCGTTGCCATGGGAACTCAGAGGATGTGCCCAAATGAGGGAGCTAGTCCTCAGGTGGGGAGACAAAGCAGGAGGCAGGCAGGCGGCCTCCAGGCAGAAGCAGACAGGGCTGGAGGTGGGACAGGATGGATCCTTGGCCTGGTGCCTGAATGTAATTATGCATCATCTGCTTCTGATTTTTACCTTGTGGGGGGCTTGGGCTTTTAATTTTTTTTTTCCATTTAAAATCCCTGTTGTGTCCATTCCAGAACCAGACAGGCCCACACCAGATGCTGCGGTCCTCTCTCTGGGCTGCCGGAGTCCTCTCTGGCTCTTTAGCCTCAATTTCTCTTAGGACTCCGTTCCAGTCTGACCTCCTTCAAGAAGCCTTCAATGAGGTTCATGAAGGTCCCTCTCCTTTTAGAGGTCTCGTACTTTTAGTCAGCAGCAGACAGTGTCCTTTTGGACCACATCCCGTGGGTACCCACCTCTCTCCTTGTCTCCTGAGAGAACCTCTTATAAATAGAGATCTTGGTATATTAGCAAGAGTCCTGGGTGTGAGAAGAATTAAGGTAATTCAACCCAAAGACTAGACCCTACAGATTCAAACATTCCCCCAATTCTCTGGTGAAAATATACAGGTCTTCTGTTGTAATGTTTGGTAAGAAACTCATCATCCCACATGGAATCCTAGAATGTCAGAAGGACCTTAGAATATAGAATCCAGAAAATTAGAGTGGGAAGGCTGCTCAGATCATAAAATATTAGAGCTGGAACAGATTGTGGAACAAACAACAGTGGTAGAGTTGGAAAGGACCTTAAAACAGGGAGAATGTTCAGAACTTAAGCTCCTTGAGGGCCATTTTTTTGGCCATTATTTATTTTTTGGCTTTATATTCCCAGCCCTAGGATATCCAAGGCATTTAACAAATGTTTCTCCTTATTGTTGTTATCATTGAATTCAAACTAGAACAAACCTTAGAGAAAAAAGAATGTAGAATGACAGAGATAAGAAGAAGTTAGGTAGTACAATAAGTGGATAGTATTAGACTTGGAGTTAGGAAGATCTGAGTTCAAATCTTGCCTCAGTCAATTACTAGCTCTGTGGCCCAGCACAGAAGTCATTTAACCTCTCTCAGCCGTGGTATCCTCATCTGTAAAATAGATATAAAATAGTATCTGCTTCATAGAGCTGTCTTTAGTATCAAAAGTGCTTTGCAAACATTCAAATGCCATGTAAATACTAGCTACTGATATAAAAATGTTTTTAAATTTTATTTTTTAATAAAAAGGGTGGCAGAGGTAAAAGGAACTTTATACTACAGAATGTTTGAAGTGGAAAGAACTTTATAGTTCATTTAAGTGGATCCCATCATTTTACATGGGCAAAAGGAACCACATAGTGGTCTAAGCATGAGGACCCCTTTATAAAGTTAAAAAAAAATCCATGGCCACACAAGGGTAGGTATACTATTAATATCTAGTGGATGAGAAAATGCATAAGGGGCTGTACAAGTTGTTGTGTGGAATGGGATTCCATTGCACCATCAGAAAGAACAAATATGGGAAATTTATGTAAACATGGGAAGATTCTTGATTGGGTGCAAGATGAAGTAAGTAGAACCTAGAAAACAATTTATGATTCCACTAATATAAACTGTGCAATTATACGGCCTGATGTTGGCCCTGGAAAAGATATGTGGAAACGACATGGGAGATGATAGGTATAGAATGGAACTTGTCTAATCAAACAGGATCACTGTAGAGTTGGTTTTGCTTAATAGTTTTTCTTCATGGGGGGAGAAGTCGGGGGGTGAAGGGGAAAGTAAGAGCATGAATCACGTAACCATGTTAACTTTTCTAAAAAATAAAAATCATCAAATGGGAAAAAATAGTTTTTCTTCATCATAAAGGAATACTCAGTGGTTGGGGATTGGGGTATTTCCAGAAATCATAATAATATAAAAACATAAGATAGCAAAAGGAACTTTTTTTCTTTTTTGATATTTTCTTTTATTTGTTTCCAATTACACTTAAGAACAATTTTTTAAAAGTGTTTTCTGATATTTGGTGATTCAGATTCTCTCCCTCTCCCCTCCCAATGCAATAAATGTTCTGTTATAGATTATGTCAGTACTTTCATGCAATCCATTATCAATAAAACTTTTTCAAAATACATGACAGTTACTATGAATTGAGTAATGCTTTTAAATTAATTCATTTTCTTCATTTAGAGAGTCCCCATAGTATTGTCAGCTCAGTAAACTGCCAATAGGGTCTGAGGCACAGGGAAAAGAGCACGGGTTCTGGAGTCATAAGACCTGGGCTCTACTACTCTATTATTCTGTCCTTATTTCCTCTATGACTTTGGGCAAGTGACTTCAACTCCTTGGGCCTCATTTTCTTCATCTTTAAAATGAGGGGATTAGACTAGATAGGCTCAGGTCCTTTCTAGTTCCAAACCTATGAGCAGATGGAAAGAGAGTTGAATATGATAAAGTTTAAAAAATTAAGTTCTAAAAAATATGAACATATTTCATCAGAATAGGCATTTCATCCACTTGGCATCACAGCCAGGCTATCAGTTAATAAGTTAAGTCCTAAAGAGTTAACACGTTTACATAGATGAAGTGATTTTCCCAAGGTTATACAGCTAGCAAGTGCCAAAAAGATTTGAATCCAAACCTTCCCGATTCTACATCCAGCACTCTCAACTATACCTGTCCATCTCTGTCTCTTTCTCTCTTTCCTCTCTTTGAAGAATTAAGTTGAATTGTGCTCTCCATATTCTTTGTCTTCCCAGGATTCTGGATTCCCCAGTAATGATTTCCAGCCCCCTGCCCTCTGCTCCCAACAAATCCACCATAATGGACCCTCCCTAAGGGAGACTGTACAAGATAGTGAAATCTTAATAAGGGGTGAGTGGCCCTTGGGAGGGAATATTGTAGCTTTCCCAGGTGTTTCTTTGCCCTGATCATATCATCTCCCCCAACAGGTGTTTCATGCAATTTGGGTCATCTCAGGACCAATTGCTAGGATGTCCTCTGGGCACAAAGCCCAGGTTAAGGGTTTGGGTGCAAATGGGATCCCACCCATCAATCCCCTCAAGACTGAAGACCTAAACTTCACCCCAGCAACATGTTCCACCTTTTTATAAGGATGTTTGGAGGCCCTAGGAAGCCTAAGGAGGGAGTAGTTCTCCCAGGAAGGGAGAACTCCTACACTAAAGAAGGAGAGTTAAAATAGAAGCACGGGATAGCTATATTTCTTCAGCTTCCATCTTCTATTTTCCTTTGCTCTGTGCCCTCAGGTTGGCTACCCTTTCCCAGGTAGCTGCCCAGGATTTCACCCCAATTCCCCATCAGCATGTAGACCTCACTTGGATCTCTCTATCCAGAGCATCTCTCCAGGCTCTAGACCTTTCTCTTCCTCTTTCTCTTAGCAAAATTAATCCCAATATACACCATTTCCCTTCAAAACCAGCTAGGGGACTGACAAACTAATGCCCACTGAAAGTACTAATGTTTTGTGTTTTAATTATTAATAAAGAGCATTTCCGTGATTTTGTGGTTCAGTCATTCAGTCATGTCTAACTCTTCATGACCCCCATGGTCCATAGCACACCAGGCCCTTCTGGTCCTCCATAGGCTCTTAAAGTCTGTCCAAGTTCATGTTCATTGTTTCTATGACACTATCTATCCATCTCAACCCCTGCCTTCCCCTTCTCCTTTTGCTGTCATTAGTCAGAGGCAAACAAAAGAGGATCAGGTTTTTTTGTTACTGGCAGACATTCACAATAAAAAAGCAATTTGGTCCTAGTTTTTGTTTTGCCTCAACTTCATTTTCATGCTAGTTGAAGATCTTGGAACAGAGGTGGTCTTTATATTTTCCTAGCTTACACAATTCAATAGAATTTTTGAGGATAAACCTCAAGATGAGTCTGGGGGACAAAGAATCCTAATCAAAACTATAGCAAGAGTTAGAAGAAAGTTTCTAACCCTAAGTTGGATAGTTGTCTGATACCAAGGGCTAGGAATTTGCACAAGGAAAAAAAGAATTTTAAAAAATGAGGTATAATCTTGGCCAAGGCATATTCTACTCACTTTGGTTGTTTGTTTGATTAGATATATTGGGTTATAACCTCCAATAATTATGGAGTGAAAAATTTCTGCCCTCCTGCAAGAAGGGGCTTTCTGACCATTGCATCTTAGTGGATGCACCTGATGGTACTCAAAAATTGAAGCCCAGTAAATAGTAGTAGAGAACAGCTTAAGAGATATGAAACCAAAGGAGATGGCCAGCAGAAGCGGTTCAGTGCCCATCAGGAAGATGACCCACAATACCCAGCAGAGATGACATGTGCTCAATAGACAGCTGAATGAAGCCCAACTTTATTACCTGCTGTGCCATCAGAAACACAGGTTATCTCAGCCATATGTATGCCCTGGCCACAAATGTTCCTACATATATGACTTTCATGTGTGTTCTCTGGTCCCAGGCATTTTCTATATATACACAGAAGCTCAGACTAGGGGAGCAATAAGCAAATTTTGTTCTAGATCAGTCCAGTTTGGAGCTCTGACCGATCGCAGGTACCCAGCCTTTCCCTGAGTTCCTGGAACAAAAACAACACTTAGTATGCCAAGAAAGCAGCAATAGAACTAGCTCAGATTTTCTCTCCAAATTGTGGCATAGCCCAGCCCTAACATTAAATCCAAAGTCATGAAGTAGGATGGAAGAATATGCAAAGGAAGAGAATCTCATCATAAAGAGTTATAATGGTGGCATAGATGCACAAGACACAAAAACAGAAGAAGAGAATGATCTTAAAACAACTACAAGCAACGTCTCAAAGATAAACATAGAGTGGGAAAAAATCCAACTAGAACTCCCCAGAGAGACTAAACAAGAATTTTTAAAATGGTTCAAAATGATTTTACAAATATGAGAGTACTTGAAGGAACAATGGAAAAGAAATGAGAGCTATGGAAGAATTGGAAAGGAGATAAATAGCTTGATACAAGAGGTACAAAACTTTGCAAAAAGGACAAATTCCCTGAAAATTAGAATGAGCCAAAGAGAAACCAATAATTCCAAGAGGCAACAATAAATAATAAGCAACAAATAAACTTTTTTTATTTATTAAAGCTTTAAAAAGTAGTTTATTTTTCTCCTTTAATAATTTTTATTATTTAGAAAAGTTAACATGGTTACATGATTCATGCTCTTACTTTCCCCTTCACCCCCCCACTTCACCCCCCCATAGCCAATGCGCATTTCCACTGGTTTTAACGTGTAACAAATAAACTTTAAACAGATAAAGAGATGAAAAATAGAAGGCATCTCACAGCAAAAACAACTCAACTGGAAAAGAGATTGAGGAGAAAAAAATTTAAGAATCATTGGATTATCTGAAAGCTATGACCAAAAAAAGAAGAATATAATATATTTCAAGAAATCTTAAAAGAAAATTGCCCAGATCTCTTAGAACCAGAGGGCAAAGTGGAAATGGAAAAAAATACACTTGTCATTACCTGAAACCTCCAAATGAAAACTTCCAGGAACATCAAAGCCAAAATCCAGAACTCCTAGGTCAAAGAAAAAATTTCACAAACATCTAGAAAGAAAGAATTCAAATACTGAGGAGCCACAATCAGTATCACATACAATTTAGCAACCTCCACTATAAAGAAGCAAAGAGCTTGGAATAGTTTCCCTAGAGGCAGAGATTATAGGCTTACAGCCAAGAATAACTTACCCACAAAAACTGAGGATAATGCTACTAGGGAGGAGGGAGGAGAGGGAGGGAATGAACCTTTAATGAAATAGAGGATTTCCAGGCATTCCAGATGAAAAAAACCAGGGTTATGTAGAAACTTTGAAGTTCAAACACAAAAGTTAAAATTAAAAAAAAAAAAGGTAAACATGAATGAACAGTTATAAAGGACAAAATGAAATAAACTACTTACATACAAATATGGGGAGATTACACATGCATCCCTAGCATCATCAGAGATCATGGAGAGAGTCTAATTAGACAAAGCCTGAAAGTAGTTCTGTTTAATGTCTTGATGATCTTAAGAGAATAATGGAAAGAGAGAGACACTTTAGAGATGGAAGAGGGAAAGAGGGAAAGGAAGGTTAGGGGGAAAAGTTATTATATAATTAGAATGTCCAAGTATACATCTATAGGGGGGGGCATCTGACACTTCAACCTCACTCTCATCTGAACCAATTAAAAGAAGAAAGAATACATACAAACACATACACAGTTGAGTACAGAAATACATTTCATTCAACAGGAAAATAAGGAATGGAGAAAAGCGGAAGGGGAATTAGAAGAAGGATAAATTAAGGAAGGGATTAGTCTTAAGCAAAACAAACTCTAGGATGTGCAAAAATATTTAAAGCTCTTTTAAGGTGGCAAAAAATGGGAACCTGAGGGTATGACCATGAATTTGGGAATGGAAGAACAAATTGCAGTTGCACAAATGTGATGGAATATTATTATATTGTGAAAATTATAAAGGAATACTTTTGGAAAAACCTGAAATTTGTAAGAACTGATGCAGAGTGAAGTGAACAGAACTAGGAGAATAATTAATATACAATTACAGCAATATGGTAAAGGCAAACAACTCTGAAAGAATTAGGCATCCTTATCAGTGTAATGACAACCACAATTCCAAAGAAATAAGGATGAAATGTGCCACCTATTTCTTTATAGAGAGGTGAAAGATTCAAATCATTGAAGAGGAAAATATATATTTCTGGGCATGGCCAAAGTGGATATTTGTTATTTGACTATCCATGTTTATAATTGGGCTTTTTTTAGTTCTCAGTGGAGGGAGGGCTTACATGGATGGGCAGATTGAAAAAAAATTTAATTAAAAATAATTGCATAGTGTTCAGTTGCTTTTGCTCTTTCTATTTACATTGTTGTAATTCTTGTTTATATTGTGTTCCTGATTCTAGCTTATGCCACTTTGCACCAGTTCATACACATCTTCCTATACTTTTCTGTATTCTTCATATTCATTATTCCTTATGTAACATTCTATGACATTCATATACTACTGTTTGTTCAACCATTCCCCAGTTGATGGGCATCACTTTCTTTCCAGTTCTTTGTTACTACAAAACGTTCAGTAAATATTGCTTAAACACTCACTCTACAGATACCAAAATGAGTAATTATATAATCTTTGCCCTCAAGGATCTTAGAACCTATGAGGAAAATAAAGCATATGAATAAAAACTTAAGAAACAAGGTAGAATGTGATGAGAATAAAGGAAAGATCCAAATAATATTTGCTGGAAGAATATGAAAAAGGAGAGAAAATATTAGACTAGAGAAGAATTCATGGAGGATATGGCTTTTGAGTTGGGACTGGATTTCCACAAGTAAAGATGTGGAGGAAATTAATCCAGAGCATGTAATGTGATCTATGAAGCCCAGGGAGTATATATATATATATATATATATATATATATATATATA